>NC_064628.1:623809170-624074170 GCF_023864275.1 Schistocerca cancellata | reverse complement strand
GGGATTTGGACTGAGGAGGAAGGCGTGCTAGGGCAGGATGTGCAGTTGTAGAAAGCCACCGCACAATGGTGGCATAGTGGTTAGCGCATGAGCCTAATGAACAGGAGACGCAGGTTTGTATTCCGGCCTGGTTAAAATTTCCATTCGTTGCTACAGCCTGCATGTATACAGATATACAGGGCTATTACAAATGATTGAAGCGGTTTCATAAATTCACTGTAGCTCCATTCGTTGACATATGGTCGCGACACACTACAGATACGTAGAAAAACTCAAAGTTTTGTTCGGCTGAAGCCGCACTTCAGGTTTCTGCCGCCAGAGCGCTCCAGAGCGCAGTGAGACAAAATGGCGACAGGAGCCGAGAAAGCGTATGTCGTGCTTGAAATGCACTCACATCAGTCAGTCATAACAGTGCAACGACACTTCAGGACGAAGTTCAACAAAGATCCACCAACTGCTAACTCCATTCGGCGATGGTATGCGCAGTTTAAAGCTTCTGGATGCCTCTGTAAGGGGAAATCAACGGGTCGGCGTGCCGTGAGCGAAGAAACGGTTGAACGCGTGCAGGCAAGTTTCACGAGTAGCCCGCGTAAAATTGGCTCATGCCACAACTGGAGACCGACAGCGCCGACTTCATCTTTCAACAGGATGGTGGTCCACCGCACTTCCATCATGATGTTCGGCTTTTCTTAAACAGGAGATTGGAAAACCGATGGATCGGTCGTGGTGGAGATCATGATCAGCAATTCATGTCATGGCCTCCACGCTCTCCCGACTTAACCCCATGCGATTTCTTTCTGTGGGGTTATGTGAAAGATTCAGTGTTTAAACCTTGTCTACCAAGAAACGTGCCAGAACTGCGAGCTCGCATCAACGATGCTTTCGAACTCATTGATGGGGACATGCTGGGCCGAGTGTGAGAGGAACTTTATTATCGGCTTGATGTCTGCCGAATCACTAAAGGGGCACATATCGAACATTTGTGAATGCCTAAAAAAAACTTTTTGAGTTTTTGTATGTGTGTGCAAAGCATTTTGAAAATATCTCAAATAATAAAGTTATTGTAGAGCTGTGAAATCGCTTCAGTCATTTGTAATAACCCAGTACATAGATGTCTGGGACTTGAAAAGGTCTCTGGAGCGCCATGTAGTATTGTTGAATTTAGAGGTAAACATACACACACACACACACACACACACAGATAGTACATGCTCCTCACTTCCAAGCAGAAGCCCATAAAAGTAAACATCGCGCAACAATTGAGACGCTTCTGGGAGTTGATTAACGGCGCTTATTCAAATTTAAATTACGTTTACCTTAATTTTAGTATTTTCAGTACAAGTTCCTTTATTACAATGGTGAAATCTTGTGCAGCATTTGATTGCAACCAAGGAAATGTGAAAGCAAGTAATACTTCGTTTCAGGTAAAGTAGTCTACTTAAAGTAGTAGACGAGTTTTGCTATTCAGGGAGCAAAATAACTGAAGATGGTCAAAGTAGAGGATATAAAATGTAGACTGGCTATGGCAACGAAAGAGAAATTTGTTGAAATAGAGTGCAGATTTAAGTGTCAGGAAGTCTTTTCTGAAAGTATTTGTATGGAGTGTAGCCATGTATGGAGGTGAAACATGGACGATAACTAGTTTAGACAAGAAAATAGAAGCTTTCGAAATGTGGTGCTACAGAAGAATTCTGAAGATTAGATGAGTAGATCACGTAACTAATGAGGAAGTTACTGAACAGAATTGGGGAGAAGAGAAGTTTGTGGCACAACTTGACCAGAAGAACGGATCGGTTGGTAGGACACGTTCTGAGGCATGAAGGGATCATCAGTTTACTACTGGAGGGAAGCGTGCATGGTAAAAATCTTAGAGGGAGACCAAGGCATGAATAAACTGAACAGATCCAGAAGGATGTAGGATGCAGTAGGTACTGGGAGATGAAGAAGCTTGCACAAGATGCAGTAGCGTGGAGATCTGCATCAAAACAGTCTATGGACTGAAGACCAAAACAACAATAACAACAATAACAAAGATACAAAAAAATTTGCGGATATATTTTTTGAAAGGAAGGATTATGTTTGTCCTCACATCTAAAACTCGATAAATGACGAACATTTTGAGACAGTAAAATGTTAATGTTTAATTTAGTATATGAATTTTCTCTTTAATCACATTTTCCTAATCTATTATGCTCCTTATCTACTTTTTGTTTCGGTATCTGCACTGAATAAAACATGAACGCTTACTTTGAGTAAAAATCTAACATTATGATTCGAAATGGGTGTTATTTGTATTAGGAACATAATAAAACATGCCACACATGTTGTTTAGGAATGTTTCAGAAAACTAAATGCTTCATGCCAACATGATACTTCGTCTTATATGTGAACTCGGCGAACTAAGTGGATCACATTGCAAAAGAAACAGGAATTCATGAAGAACTGTAATTCTGTCATTTTAAAATTAAAGAAATGTCAATACAGTGTTACCCTTTCCACCTGGCCAAATGTAAAGCCTATAACTATCCCATTCATACTGAAAATTTCGGAGAAATTTGTAATTGTAATACAACAAGTAGTTCCACTCGTTAAAATCAATGCTTGATTTCAGCTACAAACGAGAAAAATTGAAAGTAACTGCTCCACTTCGCATAGTGCGTAATGACAGAAACTAATGTTTTCCCTCTGTCCATCGACAGTGACGTTAAGGACGGAACACAAATTCGGGGAAAGATAAGGAATAAAATAGACCGTGCACTTTTCAAAGACAATCGCGGCAGGTGCATAAGCGGCTTAAGAAAATCACAGAAATACTAAATATGTATAACTGAAGGGGGATTTGAACCGCCAGCCTCCTGAATGCGAGTCCAGTCTGCTAACCACTGCGCCACCTCTCTCGCTGGCGGAGACGGGAGCGTACACGGTCTATATCTATCCATGGTCTAAAGCCGGGATTTCCTAGCAGCAGGAATTTTGCGTGGCGTAGTACGTAATGCGCCCGATGTAGAGCGTCGTCCCCTTGCCAGTGACGAAATAGTGAAGGTGTTACCGTTGTATTGTGCGCTTCAGTGAAACAATTGCTGCAAGTCGGGTAGAGTTCGCATGTGAAATGGCTACAAAGTGAGCTAAAAAGATACTAGCGCGTTTCAATAACGACAAAGGTGGACTGTTTATTGATGCATGCTCTGTACATACCTGTGCATGGGACGTATTGAACCTAGACTTCAAAAATGTGATGAAGTGATTGAGACAGAAATTGGGGAAGTTGTCAACACATCAAGTAAGCAACTTAAATGAAATAAGCCTAACGTAATATCACCAAAAATGGTTCAAATGGCTCTGAGGTCATCAGTCCCCTAGAACTTAGAACTACCTAAACCTAACTAACCTAAGGACATCACACACGTCCATCCCCGAGACAGGATTCGAACCTGCGACCGGAACGGTCGCGCGTTTCCAGACTGTAGCGCCTAGGACCGCTTGGCCACCCCGGCTGGCGTAATATCACCCTGAACGCTCTTGCCTAAGCAGCCAAACCATCTGCCACTGCTGCTGCTTCCACTGACGTCCGCGTCGGGAAGTAATGAAGACAGTAGAGCACCTTGCCGGCACCGCTGACAAAGGGAAGCCATATCGACCTGAGAAGGGTAACTCCTCACAAACACAGAAGAACAGCAGAAACTGCTTAACCTTCGCTACAACCACGGATGATGGGCAATCCTGTCTATCTGTCTGCTAGATAGCAAGTATACTCCAATTTATAGTGTCCCGGTCAGAGATGAGTTTATTTCCTACAATGTGACAAAAGTGGTAATGTGTTTTGTAGCACATAAACGAGCAGTCTCATATCTCTCTTCAGACATGGTGCTGCATTTTGAAATTGCGAAATCGCAATTTTAGTTATTACTGGAGGGGTGGTTTTCCAGAGTACGTTCATATTAATTGCAATTATAATTTCTATCCAGTAGTTAACTACAGTATTTCAGGTCTCATTTTAATTGTTGATGCACGTGTGTGAGCAATTTAACATATAACTTTGTTCTATGTCCAACTGCATAATACACCACCCACAGCCGTTGTTGACCGCGTCGCAAGTACAGCAGAAGAAACAGTAAACAAAAGCACTGGTGTACTCCTGCAGAGGCTAGATAATACACACATCGTTTGTCGTCATGGAGAAACTAGCACATCTCTGAACAGAAGAAACACTGTAAACTAATAAGTCTTAATTTGTGTGTGAAATCTTATGGGACTTAACTGCTAAGGTCAGCAGTCCCTAAGCTTACACACTACATAACCGAAATTATCCTAAGGACAAACACACACACCGATGCCCGAGGGAGGACTCTAACCTCCGCCGGGACCAGCCGCACAGTCCATGACTGCAGCGCCTTAGACCGCTCGGCTAGTCTTAATTTCAGAGCGGATTTATATAGGGTGGTCAGAAAGTCTGAAAACCTTGTAAGGGTGTTCCAGTAGAGGTTGTATTCAGAAATTGATTGTTAAGAAAAAAATGCGAAACGTTGTGCCGTTTCACAATTACTTAGCATTGAAGTTATCCGATCAGGTAGTCGCGCATACAAATTCAAGCACCTGGACGCGCTAAAATGCGATAATGCACAGTCGTTTGTGGATCCATGAGTTAAAACTTGTTCAAATGCTTACTAACAATTAAAATGTGTCTTTTTGGAAGTCATAAATTTGAGCTAGATGACCACAAGCTACGTTTGCTCGTTTTGAGGAAACTAAACGAAAAGACGTTTTGCGACACTGTCTGTTGGGCTGCTTGAATTTTCGTGCATGAAGATTTGCTTGGCCAATTTCAGTGCCAAATAACTCTGTGATGGTGCAACGTAAAGAAATTTTTTTCTTATTTCTCGGGATAACCTCCTCTGCAAATTCTTAAACGCTAGAAAATAATCGCTATCGGCTCGTTTGATCGTGTTCAAGAAACGAACAGACTAAGCATTTTGCCAATTTCTCCTACACATGCGTTGAAACTATTTTTCGATAACTAGTAGTTAAGAGTGGAAGAGATTTTTCTTGACTGTTAGGAGTGCATAATGAATGACCAAATCAATTCATAATTGTTTTTGGGAGACTAAACAGAAGTTAGTTCGACACCTGATATGCTTAACAGAAATTTGTTTTTTACTAGGCAGGAAAGTGGCTTATTTGAAGTTTCATTCCCAAGCATTCTGTGATTAGATACAGGTCAAGAATAAATATTGCGATGTGGCTTTTAAAAAGTGATGTCCCATTGTGAAGATCCTGAAATATAATGGTCCAGCATTCACCACTTCAGAAAAGTACCTGTAGTTACTTCGTTTGCGGCTAGAAACAGAACGTCAATTGTTTCCTATACTCTCCTAAAACAACACACACACAACATTTTGTGTTAACTACCGTGCATAACTAAATACTAAGCTTAGATTAAAGCACAATTTTCCGTATTAGGGTCTATTCAAAAAGTCTACAAGCAGCCGTTACCTGATTTTGGGGTTAATGCAGAGAAGAGCAGTTGCGTGTGACCATGTCTCCCAGCAGCTATTAAGCACTTACAGTTCATTAATTCCTAGGAGATGAACTGAATACACTGAAATGAATGAAACGATGGCGGAGGGGAGGGGGGCGTCTTTTTAAGATATTTTAATACACAGTCACATTGCAAGGAAAAATGTGTGCGGCGAACAACAGCTAACAATCGATAATGTTGCCTCAACGCATCGTTATGTAGTCATACGGCTAACGCAACACAATCTCGCATAATTGGGACGAAATGGAAGAACGGTTAGTGATTAACGAGCAGTCGGTCGTGAAGTCGTGAGACACAGAGCTCGTTTTCAAAGGGACACCGTCGCATTTTGCTAAAGTTATATACGGAAACTACAGGAAAGCTACAGCGGGTTACATCTCATGCCGAATGTGGGTCCAGTGATATGACAATTGATGAATGTTACAAATTATACCACGATTCACGAAGTCAGAAACGTCTGACAAGTCACTAAATTAGAAGAAATGGCGTGCTTAATGTGGAGCGTGGGGTTCTTGAACGAAGAACCAAGAATATGGTACCAATTAATGAACTGGCGGAAATGTTACTTCGACTTCTATTTTCGGCACTAACATAAGACCGAAGAATGCAGATGAAGTGCAGTTTTAAGCAAGTAATGGAAATTTTACCACGTTGGATGGAATGGGAGGTACAAATAATTTGGGGTGTGAGGAGACTAAGGAGCTACAACAAAGTGTGCTGTTCAATCGGCGGAGTATAGACGTGGTTCAGCGGTTATCAAGAGATGTCCGTATATGCTTTAGAACTCATTTCAGTGGAACTTTATTTCATGCTTTGCTTCCATTTCACCTCTTGAGGCTTTACCTCATTTTCCAGCATTTTACTACAGAGGAAATTATATTCGCCTTTATCGGTTGGGCTAAAACGTATTAAAACAAACCGGTCGCGCAGTTTCCGAGAATAAGTGTTGGTTTGAAGCACACCGTATATTCACAGTTTCACTTACTCTTCGAATTCGCTTTGCGATTTCCCATATGGACTAAAACAGCTTTAACGTTCCTCGAATTTATTATTATGCGTTGTGCGTTATAACGTCTGAACACTTCACTGGCTGTGTTCCGAATAGGGATTGGCCTACCTCCAATCTCAGAACAGACTTAACCAGCCAGTTAAAGCGGACCTACGGTTTAACGTGGATTACGAACCACGATGTACGTTTCACGCAACTTCACATATACAAATCATTACCAGAGATGAAAGAAGGGATAAAAGACAATATTCTATGACCTATTAATATTGAACCTCGAACATTTGAATTTTTAATCTGATATGTTTTCACATACTCACCGAGGCCTGTGTATTAATTGGCGTTACAGAAGCTGAAATACCTAATCTTTCCCTATTCTTTTACGTTAAAAGTAACATGTCTCCATGCTCAAAGTGATTTGTACGTAGATAAACAATTTTCATGCGAGCTCAGACGGGATTGGAATAGAAATAGTGGTCTTCAGATACTTTTATCGTACTGCAGGTAGATGATAATTTATGACGCTGCTTTAACAGTGAATGAACGCGCTCTTGTTTTTGTAATACACGTAAGAAATGTACACCACAACTTTCGTTCCACAATGTTTGCGTACATCTTACTATGGATACAATTACTCAATGCCAATTGATAAACTGCGTGAAGAAATAAGCAGCGACAATATTATGAAACCCGCCGCAATGGCATTTGATCGAAAGTCTTTAGCCCCGGCTCCGAATAAATGCGAAAAACAAAATAATTCGAACACGAATACTTTCTAGAATGACAATATTGTTTCTCTAGTGGTCGTGGGGGATCTAACACTTCCACACTTCCACTTTCAATCGATCCACCATCACAATAATTCTGTTATTTCACTCTCGAATAATGCACAGATAAACGGACACCTACATCTTAACGTGCGAGCTTTGACTTCCCTTATTTTATTATGATGATTGTTTCTCCCTATGTAGGTCGGCGTCAACAAAATATTTTCACATTCGGAGGAGAACGTTGGCGATTGAAATTTCGTGAGAAGATTCCGCCCCAACGAAAAACGCATTTGTTTTAATTATGTCCACCCCAAATCCTACGTGTCCGTGATACTCTCCTCTATTTCTCGATAGTACAAAACAAGCTGCCATTGTTTGAACTTTCTCAATGTACTCCGTTAATCCTATCTGGTAAGACTCTCACATCGCTCAGTAGTACTCCAACAGGCGACGGGCAAGCGCAGTGTAGGCAGTCTCTCTTGTAGATCTGTTGCACCTTTAAAATGTTCTCCCAATAAAACGCAGTCTTCGGTTCGTCTTCCCCATAACATTTTCTGTGTGTTCTTTTCAATTTCACTTATTCGTAATTGTAATTCATAGGTATTTAATTGAATTTACGTCCTTGGGATTTGATTGAACTCTCGTGTAACCGAATTTCAACAGATTCCTTTTATTACTCATGTGGATGACTTCACACTTTTCGCCGTTAAGGTCAGTTATTAATTTTCGCACCATGCTTATATCTTGTCTATGATCACCGTTCCTCACAAAAATTGTTCTAAACAGTCGTACAGACAGACGGACAACGAAAAGACCCTTTAAGGATTCCGCTTTTACGTATGAGGTACGGAACCCTAAATACGAGGCAAACTACTTTAGTAAACACATGTGGTATGCATTTGCACCGTGATTTAGAAATGTAAGTAATTTTGATTAGTAAGTAAGCAACAATTTATTTTTGTACGTTATTTTCGTAAAATAACCGAATGAGGTGTTGCATGGTAAAGGCATTGGGCTTGCATTCAGGACGACCAGGATTCACATCTTCGACCGGTCATCCCGTTTTAGGTTTTACGCATTTTCCATACAACGAATACGGCAATTGCCGGAAATGTTCCTATGAAAAAGAAACAGCAGTTTTATTTCCCCATATAGATTGTGTTAGAGGCCTGTGTTAGGCCTATAATACCTGCATGAGCTTGTCAGCCGAACCTTGATCCCAATATTCATCACATTCTTTTCATTAATTCGACATAGACTGCTGTTCTCATAATCTAGTACCGGATATGATACTAATAAAATAAATTTACTGTTCCTATGCTCGCTGTATGAGGCACCGCCTGACAGTGCTTATTAAAATAGCTGCGTTAGTGTAACCATAGTTTTTATATAATGACATTCACAAATTTTAGACATGAGGAAAAAAATAAGATTTGTTTGTTCTTTCTATGTACTGAACCACTGCTTCCTATTAGGTTCGACAACTTTTTATCATTAAAAGACGAACAGTAAATTTTTGGGGAACTATACCAACGGTAACGCTGACATTTCGAAGAAGCAAACAAGTTTCCAATTTTTTTTATTTACTTATGACTTATTGTCTAAACACAGCAAATATGTCAAATTTCTTAGACTGCTAAGAAGCAGTATAGACTTAGGGCGTAGCATGTTCATAGCGCGATAAGTGCGGCCTTGTTATCCTCGGTAAAACTGAAGTAAACCTCAAAACAAGCAAACAAGCGATAGCTGTTTGCCTTGCATTCGTACATAAGCACGTGTTTTTTTTTAACTTGCTAATTTCACCATCTCTGCAAACGAAAATCCTTAATATCGCAGCATTTAACTCTAGACGTAGGTTTGTATTCATTTTATCTGACAATCATGGAGGTCTTCTGTCTTTAACGAAAGCGATGTGACGCTAATGTGAACGAGTTGGCTACAACGTGGTGTGTTTTACGATCGCATTTCTGCATGACATCGACAAATCGTTGCTTCGTGACTCCAAGTGAATGAAGAAAGCTACAACTTTCTACCTCCACCTGGGTGTTGTGTGATGTCCTTAGGTTAGTTAGGTTTAAGTAGTTCTAAGTTCTAGGGGACTGATGACCATAGATGCTAAGTCTCATAGTGCTCAGAGCCATTTGAACCATTTGAATCTACCTCCACTGTTTGTTTACAAACCGCGAACACTGTATCCTGCAGAGGGACCTCACAATTTAGTTCGCGATGACATCCTGCAACGTATGTTACTAATCCTTTGGCAGAATATCGCCGTGGCAACGTTGAAAGGACTGGCCTTAAACTCTACAAATGTGCCAAAACTGACTATAGCATTGAAAACACTTTAGAGCCATTGACGTTAACTTCATGAATATCAACAAACTATCTCATACCCTATTTAAAACCTGCGTGATCTTAGATTGAAGACTGAGTCCATTGGAACATGGCTAGGCTAGAGTGAAACCATTCGTTTCCAGACCTAAACAGTTCAAGAGCCAGTGCCTTGCTCTCAAGATAATTATTATAAAGAATCGTTGTTGAAAAAAGTCGCTCGTTTACATTTCACTATTTCCGACAAGTGCTGCTTTGAAGACACGTGGTACACTTCTAGTGTGAGACCTGACTTTCTCCTGGCGTATACAATTTCCAAATGCAACTATGGTCGCTGTAAATATTACGTGGCTGAATTCCCGTAAGCTGTTTGAAAATCATTCTAGTGAACAATTCCCCCGACACGGAGAGATGTTATGAACGATGTTTAGATATTCTGAGTGCGCTAACGAACTCAACTCCAAACATCGTATAATAGCGATGATAAACAGACGTACCTCAGGGCTGGAAGGGTCCGACTTGAGGAAACAGTAGCGGCAGACGGCTGCGAGGTGTCGCAGCAGCAACTTGATGGCGTGTGCGGCGGCGGCGAGCATTGCTGTCGGAAGCGACTGAGGGCAATGGGGCCAGCGGGCAGCGGTGTGACGTAGCGATAGCTCACCTCCTGATTACCGCCACTGGCTTATCCTCCGCTGCTGCTCGCTTCGACACTTTCTCGATTTCACTGTCGCCTTCTAACAGCTGCGATCTACCTGTTTCATTCTCTCACTGTAATTGGCTGCTTGGAGTCATCAGATAACGTTATTCGTTTAATTAAATTACGTGTAAAGCAAACTAATATGGGATATAAAAATTTGAAATCATAATGATTGTCTTGTGCCTTTGTCACCTGTACTACTATATAAAGCACAAGACAGTGTTTAACGTTGCTATCAAAAATCTCGAAAAGGCCTTGACCGATTTACTTCATAATTTTACACGATGCTCTAATAAACATACAGAGGGATATACGACTCATATTTTTAACGCTCATATAAATAGGAAAAGCTGTCAGCAAAAATCTCGTAAAGCTCTTGACCGTTGTTTTCACGATATTGTAATAAATGTTCGAACAGACAAAAGCTACATATTTTTAATATTTATGTTACTTAAACATATAAATAAAATCTATACTACTATACAAAGGCAAGTCGATTTTTTAATTACCAAAAAACTAAAAAAAGTTATTGACCAATTTATTCAATTTTTACGCGTTCTAATAAATGTCTGAATAGACATGGGCTACATACTTTTTAATACTTCCTGTATATAAACATAAGAAATATGTACCACTATATAAGGACAAGTCGTTGATTAAAGTTGTTACTAAAAATCTTAAATTTTTACACGATATTCTAATAAACGTTCGGATAGACAAAAGTTTTCGATTATTTACTTCATTTTTTACACGTTACTCTAATAACGCGCGGACGGACAGAGGCTACATATTTTTGAAATATATATACGTACTACCTGGACGAAAAGCGTTGTTAGGAAAAATACCGAAAAGTTCTTGACAGACGTAGTTCAATGTTCTACACGACACTCTCCTGAACTTCAGACGGTCATAGGTTATATAGCTTTTTAAACAACAAAGTTCCGGTTTTCTGTCACAATCGACTGGGAGAAAGAAACGTTGTGCTATATTGTGCTGTGAAAATGCGTGGTTTTATTTTCTTTTTTGCAGACAGTTTTAACTACGATAGCAGGGCAGATTGGCTCAAATGGCTCTGAGCACTATGGAACTTAACATCTGAGGTCATCAGTCCCCTAGAACTTAGAACTACTTAAACCTAACTAACCTAAGGACATCACACACATCCATGTCAGAGGCAGGAGTCGAACCTGCGACCGTATAGAACCGCTCGGCCACAATGGCCGGCGAGTGAGGAAAAAACGACAATCTGTATACTTCTGCCTTGCATTCTCTTCTCTTGTCTTCACTGTTCTTACGCGCCATGTAGCCTATGTTATTGGCAATGGGACCGTTCTGCAGTCTGTCACAACTGCCATTTCTCTAAACGTTCCCAACAGTGTATTACGAAAAGAACGTCTTCTACACTCCAGGAATTCCCATCTGAGTTCACGGAGCATTTCCGTTATGTTCACATGACGATCGAATCTACCAGTAATAAATGTAGTAGCAGGCCTTTGAATTTCTTCGATGAGTTCCTTTGATCTGACCTCGTGGGGATCCAAAACACTCGCACAAAAATGGGGTCCTGCTTTATAAATGACCTAGAATTCTTCGACCATTTGCCTTCCCTACTACCGGCCTTACGCGTCCGTTCCATTTCATAACGCTTTGTGACTTTACTCCTTGATATTTAATCGACGAGGCTGCGCCAAGCAGTACACCACTGATTCTGTATTCGAACATTGCAGATTTGTCTTTACTACTCACCTGTGTGAACACATCTAGAGGAAGTTGCCATTCGTCACACCAAACATAAGTGCTATCCACGTCATTCTGTATTCTGCTCAAGTTACCCAACGACGACAGCCGGCCGCGGTGGTCTAGCGGTTCTGGCGCTGCAGTCCGAAACCGCGGGACTGCTACGGTCGCAGGTTCGAATCCTGCCTCGGGCATGGGTGTGTGTGATGTCCTTAGGTTAGTTAGGTTTAAGTAGTTCTAGGTTCTAGGGGACTTCTGACCTGAGATGTTGAGTCCCATAGTGCTCAGAGCCATTTGAACCAACGACAACAAACTTCCATGCACTACAGCGTCATCAGCAAGCAGTCGCAGATTGCAGCTTACCCTGTCTGTCAGATTGCTTATGTGAGGAGAACAACAGCGGTCCGATCACTCTTCATTGTGGCACTCCTAACGATGCTCTTGTCTCTGATGAACACTCGCCGTTCAGGACAACATACTGGCTTTTATTACTCAAAAAGTCTTCGAGACACTCACATACCTGAGAACCTACTTCGTATGCTCGGACTCTTAAAAAGAATCTCGAGTGCGGTACTGCATCACTCTCTTACCGGAATTCTAGGAATATGGAATCTGCCTGTTGTCCTTCATACAAGATTTGAAGAATAATGTGAGAGAAAAGCGATGCTTTCGAAATCCGTATTGATTTAGATGGAACCTTTCTTTCTTGATTGGCGACTCCATGTGGTCTTGTGCACTACGACCAGATAACAGGTATACTTGAAAAAAGAGACAGCATTGGTCGTATATTTTTTTTACTATCGCAAAATCGATTTTCTGTCACTGAGTGACCATCTTCAGTGCTATATTGTATAACTTAAATTAGGATGCACTGTTGTCACTAAGCTTACGGCAATCACACTTTCTTTCTGTACGAAATACACTCCTGGAAATGGAAAAAAGAACACATTGACACCGGTGTGTCAGACCCACCATACTTGCTCCGGACACTGCGTGAGGGCTGTACAAGCAATGATCACACGCACGGCACAGCGGACACACCAGGAACCGCGGTGTTGGCCGTCGAATGGCGCTAGCTGCGCAGCATTTGTGCACCGCCGCCATCAGTGTCAGCCAGTTTGCCGTGGCATACGGAGCTCCATCGCAGTCTTTAACACTGGTAGCATGCCGCGACAGCGTGGACGTGAACCGTATGTGCAGTTGACGGACTTTGAGCGAGGGCGTATAGTGGGCATGCGGGAGGCCGGGTGGACGTACCGCCGAATTGCTCAACACGTGGGGCGTGAGGTCTCCACAGTACATCGATGTTGTCGCCAGTGGTCGGCGGAAGGTGCACGTGCCCGTCGACCTGGGACCGGACCGCAGCGACGCACGGATGCACGCCAAGACCGTAGGATCCTACGCAGTGCCGTAGGGGACCGCACCGCCACTTCCCAGCAAATTAGGGACACTGTTGCTCCTGGGGTATCGGCGAGGACCATTCGCAACAGTCTCCATGAAGCTGGGCTACGGTCCCGCACACCGTTAGGCCGTCTTCCGCTCACGCCCCAACATCGTGCAGCCCGCCTCCAGTGGTGTCGCGACAGGCGTGAATGGAGGGACGAATGGAGACGTGTCGTCTTCATCGATGAGAGTCGCTTCTGCCTTGGTGCCAATGATGGTCGTATGCGTGTTTGGCGCCGTGCAGGTGAGCGCCACAATCAGGACTGCATACGACCGAGGCACACAGGGCCAACACTCGGCATCATGGTGTGGGGAGCGATCTCCTACACTGGCCGTACACCACTGGTGATCGTCGAGGGGACACTGAATAGTGCACGGTACATCCAAACCGTCATCGAACCCATCGTTCTACCATTCCTAGACCGGCAAGGGAACTTGCTGTTCCAACAGGACAATGCACGTCCGCATGTATCCCGTGCCACCCAACGTGCTCTAGAAGGTGTAAGTCAACTACCCTGGCCAGCAAGATCTCCGGATCTGTCCTCCATTGAGAATGTTTGGGACTGGATGAAGCGTCGTCTCACGCGGTCTGCACGTCCAGCACGAACGCTGGTCCAACTGAGGCGCCAGGTGGAAATGGCATGGCAAGCCGTTCCACAGGACTACATCCAGCATCTCTACGATCGTCTCCATGGGGGAATAGCAGCCTGCATTGCTGCGAAAGGTGGATATACACTGTACTAGTGCCGACATTGTGCATGCTCTGTTGCCTGTGTCTATGTGCCTGTGGTTCTGTCAGTGTGATCATGTGATGTATCTGACCCCAGGAATGTGTCAATAAAGTTTCCCCTTCCTGGGACAATGAATTCACGGTGTTCTTATTTCAATTTCCAGGAGTGTATATTTGAACTCGGAATATGCCCATGAACTGTGCAGCAAATGCAAGTTTAAAGGTAGTGGTCTGCCATTTTCCGGGTCCATTCTTTTATCCTTCTTATATACGAGTGTCACCTGCACTTTTTTGCCAGTCGCTTGGGACTTCCCGCTTTGCGAGAGATTTCCCATAGATGGAAGCTAAATAAGGGCCCATTATCAAAGAGTGATTAGAATTCCATTTGTACTTGGCGACTTATTTGTATTAAACTCTTCCAGCTGCTTTTCAACGCTACTGACTCCTATCTCTATGTCCTCCATGCGGGAATTTGTTCAGTGGTCAAACGATGGTATATATGTAATGTTCTCCTACGGGAATGATTTATTAAATTCCGAAATTTCAAATTTCTGTTTCCACGCCAGACTTGTTTACAATTGCCTTCGACCCGCTTAGCTCTTTTACGTAGAACCACAATTTTCTAGGAGTGTCATCAAGACTTTCGCTAGTGTATGATGGTGGAAGTTGTACCCTTCGGGCATCGATCTTTTTATAAGCGCACGAATTTCTCCAGACTTTTGTCTGTCGACGTTTCGGGTTCCTTTTTTAGCCGAGAGTGCGTCTCTGCTTTCTCAGCATTTTATGAATTTTGTTATTAGGTCATCGTGTATCTTTTCCTTTCTCCTCATTCCGAAAAGGCTTCTACAGAGTGTGATTTACAATCAGTTTAAACTTTGCCCGTAGTTAATTCCTCTCTATATTAGTGGGATGCTAACAACCACTGACCTGCTCTGTCCTCCATGAAACCCCTCCTAGTCCTCTTCATGAGTGTATTCTCTCTATGATTTTGGTTTGCGGGGCGCTCAACAGCGCGGTTATCAGCGCCCGTACAAATACCAAATCTTCTCACTGTCCATTCTCGACATTTCCTGGATGATGATGAAATGATGAGGACACAAACATCCAGTCCCCGGACGGAGAAAATCCCCAACATGGCCAGGAATCGCACCCATGACCCCGTCATCCAGGAGCAGCAACGCTCACCACTGTACCGCGAGCAGCGGGCTTTATTCTAACTATCGCAACTATGATGCCATAGTGATAGCTAATCTATGTCTCTACACTAACAGTGTCGACAAGGTCATGCCTGGTTCAAATGGCTCTGAGCACTATGGGACTTAACATCTGTGGTCATCAGTCCCCTAGAACTTAGAACTACTTAAACCTAACTAACCTAAGGACATCACACACATCCATGCCCGAGGCAGGATTCGAACCTGCGACCGTAGCGGTCGCGCGGTTCCGGACTGAGCGCCTAGAACCGCTAGACCACCGCGGCCGGCGTTCATGCCTGTTTGTACTGGGTGATCAAAAAGTCAGTATAAATTTGAAAACTGAATAAATCACGGAATAATGTAGATAGAGAGGTACAAATTGACACACATGCTTGGAATGACATGGGGTTTTATTAGAACCAAAAAAATACAAACGTTCAAAAATGTCCGACAGTTGGCGCTTCATCTGATCGGAATAGCAATAATTAGCATAACAAAGTAAGACAAAGCAAAGATGATGTTCTTTGCAGAAAATGCTCAGTATGTGCACCATCATTCGTCAACAATAGCTGTAGTCGAGGAATAATGTTGTGAACAGCACTGTAAAGCATATCCGAAGTTAGGTGAGGCATTGGCGTCGGATGTTGTCGTTCAACATCTGTAGAGATGTCGGTCGATCACGATACACTTGCGACTTCAGGTAACCCCAAAGCCAATAATCGCACGGACTGAGGTCTGGGGACCAGGGATGCCAAGCATGACGCAAGTGGCGGCTGAGCACACGATCATCACCAAACGACGCGCGCAAGAGATCTTTCACGCGTCTAGCAATATGGGGTGGAGCGCCATCCTGCATAAACATCGTACATTCCTGCAGGTGTTTATCAGCCAAGCTGGGGATGATGCGATTCTGTAACATATCGGCGTTCCTCTCACCCGTCACGGTAGCAGTTTTGCTGTCCAGCGCCATCTGTCGGACATTTTGTGAACTTTTTTTTTCTAATAAAACCCCATGTCATTCCAAACATGTGTGTCAATTTTTACCTCTCTATCTACATTATTCCGTGGTTTATCAAGTTTTCAAATTTATACTGACTTTTTGATCACCCTGTATCTACGAGGTTTAAAATATATCCATTCCGCGCGGGTTCAAATGGGTCTGAGCACTATGGGACTTAACATCTGGGGCCATCAGTCCCCTAGACTTAGAACTACTCGAACATAACTAAACTAAGGACATTACACTCAACCATGCCAAAGGCAGGATTCGAATCTGCGACCGTAGCAGCAGCGTGATTGTGGTGGTGATTAGAGACGGAGCGCAAGCTCGGGTTAGGGAAGGATTGGGAAGGAAATCGGCCGTGCCCTTTCAAAGGAACCATCTCGGCATTTGCCTGAAATTATTTAGGGAAATCACGGAAAAACTAAATCAGGATGGCTGGAGACGGGATTGAACCGTCGTCCTCCCGAATGCGAGTCCAGTGTGGTAGCAGCAGCGCAGTTCCGGACTGAAGCGCCTCGAACCGCCTGGTCACAAGAACCTGGTCACGAGCGCCGGCTCCGCGCAGGTTGTCGAACTAGTTATTGAAGACATTTTTTTCGAAGAAAGCGTTGAAAGTTACTTCGCAAAGCTGTCTGTTCGTACCATCTGCAACGAATCCGTAAACGTCCCAGTCTATACTCGTAAGGTATTCAATGGTCGAGATACTTCTGCACTACTGAACGAGAGCATACTTCGAATGATTCTACTACCGTTCCATTGAAATAGGGTGGCACAAGGGCTTTTAGGGGCCGTTGCAGTAACTGTATTGTAGAAAAATTGGCACTAAGACAGTACTTTGTAGTTTATATCAATACTCAGCCAGAATTTAAAAGTATGACGCTCAGATTTTGTACATTATCTTGCAGCTACACTTTCATAATGCAAATATAGTATTACTCTTCCCTTCTTCGTATTGTCATCAATCTCCGCCATTTCACAGACACCAATGGCGACATCAGTCACCAAGTTATAATTCTGCACTAGTTTTCAAGTTTCTGAAACGCGGTTCTTGCTTTTGTTGTTGACAGTCATCTGTCTTACACCTTAGTAAAAGAAACATTGAAACTGCTCTTATCCTCTCATCATTCCACGGTCGTTCTTCTTCAGTGATGTAGTCTTCAGCAAATGGGACTTAACATCTGTGGTCATCAGTCCCCTAAAAATTAGAACTACTTAAACCTAACTAACCTAAGGACATCACACATATCCATGCCCGAGGCAGGATTCGAACGTCCGACCGTAGCGGTCACGCGGTTCCAGACTGAAGCGCCTAGAACCGCACGGCCACACCGACTGGCAGTCTTTAGCAAATGTTATTTCTAATACAACAGTGCTTTGTACAGTCTGTATTGGTATATTTTTACTAGGAAGCCTGGAGTACTGTTTCTGCAAGAGATGACACGGCCGTAAACAGAAAAGCGAAGGGTACAACCAATATTAAAGAGATATATTACAGTGGTCCATCACCTAGTTTTATGATTTCATTGCTATTCGTACTTTTTTCGTTTCGGAAGTAAAGAGAAGAGCAAACTTGGTCTCGAGGTCCTTTTGTAAACTAAATAGGGGTACCGTACTAATTTTGACTTAAAAAAAAACAGACTTCTAATATGAAAACTACGAAAAAAGTTAGGATTGCTCAGTGAGAAATGAGCGGAAGCATGCTGAGAAGTACTCGAAGAGATAGGAAAACACGAAAAAAAAATCTGATCAGGGAGAACATGGTGTGACTATGACTGCAATAAAAATGATCTGTAGGTGGAGTTGGTGTGTAGCACAGAGAATTGATAGTAGATGGACCGAGAAAATTAGACAAGGAAAAACAGAAATGGCTATTGCAGTAAACTGGGTAGGTACATTAGAATATATGCAAAAACAATATGGGTGCTTTCACCTGGTCTAAGGCTTCTTGGCGGTTTAAAAAATTTAAGGTTTTAAGTTGATGCAGTCAAAAGATACAGCCATATATGTCACATATTTTAATGCAAACTCATTCTGTTACGGCGTAAAGTCAAGCAGCGGCACGCCAGCCCGAATCGAGAGAGCAGAGGGGGCTGTGAAGAAGACGTCAGCCAATTGCACGCTGAGCGAGCCCTCTCCAGGACGACAACGCGTCGGCAGCGCCCTCTATGCGAAGAGGACGTAAGCGCAGCGCGACTGGTCGCGGCCCTCTCCTACAGCAGCACAAGATTAGGCACTTCAAGACCAGCGACTTTGGAATTGTATATGCTGAAGAACATTGTTTATTTTGTCTGTCGCCCTTCGCTTGCGACACATCTGTTTAACACAAAGTCTTGTAATCACTTCCTTGTTGTTGTTGCTGTTGTTGTTGTGGTCTTCAGTCCTGAGACTGAGATGAGCTCTCCATCCTACTCTATCCTGTGCAAGCTTCTTCATCTCCCAGTAACTACTGCAACCTACATCCTTCTGAATCTGCTTAGTGTATTCATCTCTTGGTCTCCCTCTTCGATTTTTACCATCCACGCTGCCCTCCAATACTAAATTGGTGATCCCTTGATGCCTCAGAACATGTCCTACCAACCGATCCCTTCTTCTAGTCAAGTTGTGCCACGAACTCCTCTTATCCCCAATTCTATTCAGTACCTCCTCATTAGCTATGTAGTGTACCCATCTGATCTTCAGCATTCTTCTCTAGCACCACATCTCAAAACCTTCTATTCTCTTCTTGTCCAAACTATTTATGGTCTATGTTTCACTTCCATACATGGCTACACTCCATACAAATACTTTCAGAGACGACTTCCTGACATTTAAATCTATACTCGATGTTAACAAATTTCTCTTCTTCAGAAACGCCTTTCTTGCCATTGCCAGTCTACATTTTATATCCTCTCTACTTCGACCATCATCAGTTACTTTGTTCCTCAAATAGCAAAACTCCTTTACTACTTTAAGCCTCTCATTTCCTCATATAATTCCCTGAGCATCACCCGACTTAATTAGACTACATTCCATTATCCTGGTTTTTCCTTTTGTTGATGTTCGTCTTATATCCTCCTTTCAAGACACTATCCATTCCGTTCAACTGCTCTTCCAAGTCCGTTGCTGTCTCTGACAGAATTACAATGTCATCGGCGAACCTCAAAGTTTTTATTTCTTCTCCATGCATTTTATTACCTACTCCGAATTTTTGTCTTGTTTCCTTTACTGCTTGCTCAATATACACATTGAATATCATCGGGGATAGGCTACAACCCTGTCTCACTCCCTTCCCAACTACTGCTTCCCTTTCGTGTCCCTCGCCGGCCGGTGTGGCCAAGCAGTTCTAGGCGCGTCAGTTTGGAACCGCGAGACCGCTACGGTCGCAGGTTCGAATCCTGCCTCGGGAATGGATGTGTGTGATGTCCTTAGGTTAGTTAGGTTTAAGTAGTTCTCAGTTCTAGGGGACTGCTGACCTCAGATGTTAAGTCCCATTGTGCTCAGAGCCATTTGAACCATTTGAATCTTTCGTGTCCCTCGATTCTTATAACTGCCATCTCGTTTCTGTACAAATTGTAAATAGCCTTTCGCTCCCTGCATTTTACCCCAGCCACCTTCAGAATTTGAAAGAGAGTATTCCAATCAACATTGTCAAAAGCTTTCTCTAAGTCTACAAATGCTAGAAACGTAGGTTTGCCTTATGTAATAAAATTCATTAATACCAATTGCTTGAGTTGTTCTGTAACGATCCGAGAAAGCAGGTTTCCTAGGAACCCAGTATTTGATGAGTAGGCAGGATTCAACATGTTCATCAAAACATATAAGTGAACTGTCTTCCTACATGTCGACCTCGTGATGTAGAGGTAAACGGTGTACCTGCAGATCAATAGGTTGTGTTTTCCCGGGATCTTGCGGGATGTCGGTCCACGGATTTTTCAGTCTTCATGCGAACTTAACGTTCACCTATCAACGATGTGAGTAGTCGCCAGAAACAGTAGATGGTTCGGATTCGACGTTAAATTATAGATCCCCTTTCCCTGGTTGGCTAACTGACATAGATTAGGGACACGCAAGTCGCCGAACTGGTGTCCAATAGAAAGACTTGCACCAGGCCACTGAACCACATGAAATTATTATTGTTGTCTATAAACATAAAAGAGAGCAGTTGAACGGAATTGACAGTGTCTTGGAAGGAGGATATAAGATGGACATCAACAAAGGCAAACCAAGGATAATGGGACTTAGATTAAATCTGGTGATACCGCGGGAGTTCGATTAGGAAATGAGACACTTAAAGGAGCAGATGAGTTTTGCTACTTGCGCAATGAAATAACTGATGATGGTCGAAGCAGAGGAGATATAAAATGTAAACTAGCTAAGACAAGAACAGCGTTTCTCAAGAAGAGAAATTTGTTAACATCGAACATAGATTAGGAAGTATTTTCTGAGAGTATTTGTATGAAATGTAGCCACTTACGAAATTGAAAGGTGGACAATAAACAGTGTAGACAAGAAGATAATAGAAGCTTTTGAAATGTGGTGCTACAGAAGAATGCTGAAGATTAGATTCGTAGATCACGTAACTAATGAGGAAGTACTGAATAGATCTGAGGAGACAAGAAATCTGTGGCACAATTTTACTAGAAGGAGGGATCGGTTGAGATATCAAAGGATCACCAATTTAGTACAGAAGGAAAGCGTGGGGGGTAAAAATCAAAGAGGAAGCCAAAGAGATGAATACTATAAGCACATTCAGGATTTAGATTTCAGTAGTTATTCGGAGACGAAGCGGCTTGCACAGGATAGAATAGCATGGAGAGCTGCACCAAACCAGTTTTCGGACAACATAAACATAATTAAGTTGGTACAGAACCCTCAGAGCACGACTCCTAATCGCAACTATCCAAGTTTTTTCCCCCTGTGTGTTCTGCATCTACGTGATTACTCTGCTATTCACCGTCAAGCTCTCTCTCTACCGTTCCACTCTCGAACGGCGCGCGTTGTTATAAATAACTTCATGATAAGAGCTACGACTGAATACAGGAGGGAGTCGCTGAGCGTTGCACTGTCTGAAACGTCACTGCAGTAGCTAAAGACAGTGGGGCCTCACCGAAAACTCAGAGCGCATTGATCACATACAGAAGATGTTTCTTTTCTTCTTCGTGAGAAACATATTACTTTTGACACATCGTTTATGAATTGCGTCCACGAGTCAGCTGTAAGGTTCTCAGAATGAATTATTGTACAAAACTACTTTCCATTACAATCATGATCGAATAAATTTATCGCGTGTATTCATACAGCACGCTCTAAGCCTCATTACATGAATGATAGCTTCGTAGCTATGACTATCAGCCCGCATCTCGTGGTCGTGCGGTAGCGTTCTCGCTTCCCACGCCCGGGTTCCCGGGTTCGATTCCCTGCGGGGTCAGGGATTTTCTCTGCCTCGTGATGGCTGGGTGTTGTGTGCTGTCCTTAGGTTAGTTAGGTTTAAGTAGTTCTAAGTTCTAGGGGACTGATGACCATAGATGTTAAGTCCCATAGTGCTCAGAGCCATTTGAACCATTTTTTATGACTATCAAGAGTGACATGATTTTGTTTCATGTCATGGAATTAATCATACAGGCTGTCAGCGGAGCTCTGCTGGCATTACTACACTTAACTCTTGACATTCACCGGAAGAAGAAGAAGAAGAAGGGAAATGTCCAGGAGTCTAAAAGTGAGCGAAAGCGATGTTGTTCAGACATGGAGGAGATACAGAGAGATAGGAACTGTCGATAACATGCCTCGCTCAGGTCGCCCAAGGGCTACTGCAATGTAAGACCGCTATCGACGGATTATGGCTCGGAGGAAACCTGACAGCAACGCCACCATGTTGAATAATGCTTTTCGTGCAGCCACAGGACGTTGTATTACGACTCAAACTGTGCGCTATAGGGTGCATGACGCACAGCTTCACCCCCGATGTCCATGGCGAGGTCCATCTTTGCAACCACGACACCATGCAGCGCGGTACAGATGGACCTAACAACATGCCGAATGGACTGCTCAGGTTTGGCATCACTTTCTCTTCACTGATGAGTGTCGCATATGCCTCCAACCTGACAATCGTCGGAGACGTGTTTGGAGGCCATCCGGTCAGGCTGAACGCCATAGACACACTATCCAGCGACTGCAGCAGGTTGAAGGTTCCCTGCTTATTTGGGGAGGCATTAGTAGAGTGACAAGGTTCGTGTCACCACGCTCTCCATTTTGCCAAATTTATTCAAGACGGCGGCGATTACGTCATCTAAGATGGTGGCATGTAGACTTGGCAACAGTGCATGACGTCATCCAAGATGGCGAATTTTGGCGGGAAAATAGGCCAATTGTGCTACGTCTACTAACCTAACCTCAAGAAAAATGACGCGAACTTTGAATTTTGGCGGGAAAATAGTCCTATTGTGGTACGTCCGCTAACCTAAGCCTCCAGAAGAAAAAAAACGGCGGGAAGTTTGAACTCCAACAGAATAATGCATGCAAAGACCGTACTTGTCTTTATTATTATTATTGATTATCATTCATTAACATTCATTATTATTTATTATTATTTATTATCATTCATTATTATTTATTATCATTTATTACTGTTTATTATCATTTATTACTATTTATTATCATTTATTATTACTTATTATTATTGACCTGCCTCCACTAGAAATTCCCTCCAAATTCAAATTTCAACACGATATTCTCTCAAAAACAGTACTTCTATTTATTATTATCATTTATTATTTATTCAAGATGTCCGATTTTCTCAGTGAGAAAGCCATTTTCCTTACATCCATAACAAAAATCTGTCACAAGTTCAAATCCCAACACCATAATTGATCACACGTACGAACTTTCTCCCTCACTTATCTTTTTTCACTGGTAGCCTATCATTATCGCGTCAAATAATAAACTGCTCTTGTAGTAACGTAATTCACGTCCTTTGATTTTGCAGGGGGGAAGGGACTGAAGACTTTATTTCAAGCAGTACGGTCATCACTTGTTCTCCAACACAGTCAGCACATACATCTTTGATATCGCAGTGCAGTCACCACGACGTCCGCGCTCCAACTGAATTAGTTCAAATTCTCACCACCCCCTGGCCAGCGGGTGGAGATACTGCCTACGCCTGTCACGTGAGGCGGCCGGCCACTAGCGCGGGGGGCGAGCCCAGCAATCGCACCCACGTCGTAAACATGTTTTCGCTGGACACGCTGGAACTTGTCGAGTTTGACGTAACAGCGGACCCTTGTCCGCTCACCACGTGTATTCGTCGCCTCCACACGTTTCCCGCCAAAATTGTCTGCCTCGGAGCTGAATCGCACAACGGTCGGCCGTTTCCCTGCAACACTTTCGGCGCCACGTTCAAACCTGTCGATGCCGACCGCTCACCGTCCACCACGTGTCCCTGTGCGAGCGAGAACGCAGTGATACACTTTTAGCAGCAAAGTCTGCTCGACAGTGGAATCCGCCATGACTATAAAACAGCACGTTTGGACCACACTAGAATGCCCGCTAATTGACTTGCTCTCGCGCGCACGTAATACTGTACAACTACTGCGCCACTGCCCCGCTTATGTCACACACCCTCCATATACGCGACGGACATAGCCTTCCGTAAATACCTGGAAAATGACTCTTTATTTCAGACATTACGGTCATGCAGGTGCGTTCCAACTGACTTCTCCATGCTCACACAGCGAAACTCCAGAGCACAGCTGACGTACACGCGGCCAGCTGAGTCCGCTCCATCGACAGCTCCCTGGCCGGCTGACGTCTACATCTACATGCATACTCCGCAAGCCACCTGACGGTGTGTGCCCGCACAGCCCCCACGGCCAGCGCGCCATGTAGGCGGCGAGCGGCGCATCAGGGTCCGACTACGTAAACATCTTTTGCCGCCCGCGAGCACTTAATGCTGGACACGATGGAACCTGTCGACCGCGTCCCGTACAAAGGATACGTTTGGCGCTAGAGTTTGACCGACAGTGGAATGCACCATGACCGTATAACAGTGCTCGTCGCGAGAACGCTCGCTAATTTACTCTCACCACCCCGCTATATTAAATAATTGAATTTACAATTTCATATACGTATGCAAACGTGTTCAACTCCCTAATTTCAACTACTTTTTGAGGACCAGACCGCCGACACCTCCTCCTCCTAGGAACCAGCGCCAAGTTTGAAATCTGCATGTAAACAAAACTCACTTGCGCTTCTGCCATCAACCTAAGAAAATTGTTTCAAACTAAGCCACCAGCACTCAACCTCTTCCTACATGTTTCTGGTAAACGGACTCACCCTGCACTAGGTTCATAGACCGAGGAACGAATTTACTTTATTTAGGAATGCTTGCTTAAGTTGGCGGAGAAATTTTGGTTGATGGACTGCAACTTCCAGGGTTGCTAGCACCGAAAACGGTGATCCTGTACTTGTGTGCAAAAATGACAAATCACTAGAAATTGAATGCAGAGTTATAAACTATTCGGTCACTGCGACATATGAGTTTAAATGTAGAGGTGTCAATCACTTTCGAGGGAAGTGGCTACAACACCAGCAGGCTCTTTTATTTTCCTTGTGATGTGGGTGTGCTTTATTTAAAATCATTCAATGTTATGCCTTCGACTGTAAGAATATGATTTATAAGGTGCAAGGTATAGTTTCCTGTGAGAGACCATGCATCAGTCCGTGTTAATGTCTGTTTAGAATCAGACAATGACTTCGAAGTCGTGGCAGAACGACGATATGCTCGGCTGTGTGCAAAAGCGTGTTAGAAAACACTGTTTGAACGAGGGCCAGAGGCAGCTTCTCTTTCGCTTAGAGTATGAGTGATCAAACTTTAAAGGGGTCTCTCTAGCGTGTGTGTATATTTAATATGATCTTGTTCATATAGGCATTTGTAGTTTTAGATGTTGGATTTGGTGAGCTGTTAGGAATTCTTGGATGGTTACACTCTGAGTTATTCGGGGGGAGTATTGTGAATTCCGTTTGTCCGCGCTGGAGGTGGATCGCATTGGTGCCTTCGTGACTTTTTCACTGTTTGATGGTAGAGGATAAAGATGATAGGGTGTTGAGGATCTGTTGTACTTGCACCTAGTTTGAGGTGCACAACATTGCGCGCATTTCAGGCTAATGGTCAAAACAAGGTCATGTTGTAGTAACTGAGATCGTTCTGTTTATAGACTGGTTGCAGAAGGTAATAGATATGTCTTTCTCTGACTTAAATTGCATAGATCAGATGGGTGAAGATAAATGCATACTCATCTATGCTTAGATAGGGAGAATGCTTTTTTATTATTAAGTGAGTTTTGGCAGGAGTGAATATGGTTTTATATATGTGAGTGGAAATTATCAGCGAAGGGTGAATGACGTCGGGTTCGCTGGCTGGGAGAGACACTGTTTACATGTCCTGTTGGAGATGCAAAGGGGAGATAGAGATCTGCGCTATTCAGAAATCCATTTGTGCACTGTATGTCGTTAGACAATAGCTGGAGAGCAAGTATAGGGAGAGCCCACTTCAGCATTCTGGCCTGGGGCTGAGTGGACGGCTGTTTAGATGGCTTTGATATGCCGGCGGCGGCGTTCGGACACTCGCTTTGTAAGGCGCTATGGGATTAGTTTGAGCATTTAGTATTTGTTTCGGTGGTTATTGGATTAAGAACTGTAATATTGAAGGTCATGTCCTCAGCGGGACCGCTGTGTAATTGAGTAAGTGTGTTTATGTATTTGAAGATATGTTTCGCGAATGGTGATGTTAAGTTGATGGCGCAGTTTAGCTGTAAAAAAAAAATAGTTGTTTGCTGCCGAAAGAAAGAAAGAAAGAAAGAAAGAAAGGGATGACCTTGCCCCCAGACCTGATGGATGAGTTATTAGATAAGAGCAAGTGATAGTTGAATGATGCTATGTGTTCGGATATAGGAGTCTCTAAACGGCGGGGCGAGATTTTTTTTATGTGGAAATTTATGCAATCTATAGATAGTGATATTCGACCGCTAGTGACAACAGTTAACAGCTGAAAAATAGGTACAAATCTAACGCTGGCAAAATGTTGCGACAATGGTAATAATATTTAATTGAAGGTGGAGGTGGTAAATATGGACCAGGCTTTGAATATTGTCATATGTGCTTGATGCTCTGTATAAAAGTTTGACTCTTTAATTGCGTTTGGTATTTCTGGGTGTGTGTAAAATTAATTTTACTGTTGAAAGTGCGAGAAAGATGAGCTGATTGGTGTTCAGATAGAGGCTACGTTTGTAATTCGAAAAGAGGGGATGAGAATGGTAAATTGATTGATGGGCATGGTTTGTGGGGTGATATATGAGTGTCAAGATAGGGTTGAGGACGTTTGCGTATGTTGATGGTGCGACGGGTGTGAGGTTAGATGCGGTGGGAGGTGTAAATTACACCTTACTTTTAAAAAATGTTGTAAAGTAAGAATAATATTGAGAAGGTTTTTAGATGGCTGGTCACGCGACGAGGCGAGAGCAGGGATGTGTAGTTATGTTTAGTTAAAGGGCCGTGTAATGTCTTGTGAGGAGCACTGTGCAATGTGCTACAGTGTCATAGGAGGTAAAGACATGTGCTGCTATGATGTGTCTAGCGTATGGAGGCTGCGCTTTGGAATTATGCTACGTTGATATAAAGTTGACTTTCACCCGTGTTCGGTGGTCGCGGCTTGGGATCGCGGTCCTGGAGGGACGTATGTGTGTGCTTTGACCGCTGACGAACGCGTTGACCGCGCCAACTCACACTTGCGGAAGCCGAGCAGGGGCTGTGCGAGGTCTGAAATCAGACGGATGGGTGACATCACGATCCTGTGGGCAGGGTGCAGAGTGGGGGTACCTGCGCACGTTTGCTGAGTTATTTTGCGAGCGGATCTGCAGGCTCTGCTATGCGTTATTAGGATAGTTTATGAGTACTGGGCGTATCTACACATCTGTGTGATGTATTATTTAGTAGCAGTTTCCTATAGTGTGTACTGAAATTATGATTGGGTGCGTGTCTGTGGGCTGTGCGTGTCTGTGGGCTGTGCAACATGGCCCAGGGCATATCTGGGATTGGTGTTTTGTGATAGCATGACAGATACACGGTATGGTTAAATAAGTTGTTCGAAAAAAATAAATAGAGTGTTCTCAATGATTACACGCGCCTGCAGTGCAGATCAGAGTGATATGGTTTTTCCGTCACCATCTCGGTTGCATGCGAGTAGTAAATGTTTTCCCAGCTGCGTTAATTGAGTGTGTCAACGAGCTATGAGCTATTATGAGAATAGACGTGAAGGCAGGTCCAGACCTGAGACGCCAGCGGTATACATGAGAAGAACAATGCAGCTTTCACATGTGTCGACTGTCACGAGCGCTCGGAGGCTGAACTTGGCTGGAGACTCTGGAATCTCCTTCCCCGCCGACCCAACGCGCGCGCTGCTGGCTTGGAGAGTAATCTAAGGCGCATAGGCGATAACAATTTCTCCGGTGATAGGTGCGAATGCGACTGTGTTGAGGTCATGTGTGGGGGAGGCCGAGCAGAGACTTTTGGTCGGTTTGGCAGCTGGTGGTGTTTGGGCGCGTCTGTTGCACTATTTTGCGAGCATGTCTGTGCACTGTGCGGTGCTTTATTTGGAGAGTTTAAGAGTACAGAGCTCGTCTGCTGATATTGTGTACTGCATTATTTAAGAGCTGTTTGCTATTGTGTGGTGAAATTAGGAGTTGTTTACGTGTTTGTAACCTGTGTCAGATGACCACAGTTGGATCAGTGTGGGTGTTTTGTGGCAAATATACTCCACGAGTAAATAAAAGGGCTTCAAATAAATAGAGGGCAGCCCTTCCTTACTTCCCTGAGCAGCACAGCGCAGTCTGAGCTGTTTTTGCGCAATAACGGGAATCTGGTCAGAATGTGAGTGAGTAGACAAATAACTGGACAAATTTATCTGTAGAGGAGTTACAGGTCTGGATTCGAATGAATATCTTGATGGGTGTGGTTGTGTTGCCAAGTGTAGTGCACTACTGGAGTTCAGAAACTGCTTTATGTCAGTCTTACATATCGAAACCTATGAGAAGTAAAAGTTTCAAAAATATATGTCACAAATAAATGAAGTACACTCGTTCTTTCTTCCATCAGCCTATGCAGTGAAATTATTTCCGAAAATTAGCAGTTGTATGGCTATTTGGAGGTAAATGTTTTGCATTATTTACGTGCGGTTCGCATGTCTGTAGGCTGTGTTATGAACTATTTATAACTGTTTACAATTAGCAAGCGTGTGTCTAGAACATTATAAATGAGTTATGTAGGAGTGTTTTGCAGGTCTGTATGATGTGGGACATATCGGTGTGATACATATACTCCATTCCTAAATAAAGTAAATTCGTTCCTCGGTCCATGGACCTAGTGCAGGGTGAGTCCCTTTAAAGAAACATGTAGGAAGAGGTTGAGTGCTGGTGGCTTAGCTTGAAACAATTTTCTTAGGTTGATGGCAGAAGCGCAAGTGAGCTTTGTTTACTGGCAGATTTCAAACTTGGCGCTGGTTCCTTGGAGGAGGAGGTGGCGGCGGTCTGGTCCTCGAAAAGTAGTTGAAATTAAGGAGTTGAACACGTTTGCGTACGTATATGAAATTGTAAATTCAATTATTTAATATAGCGGGGTGGTGAGAGTAAATTAGCGAGCGTTCTCGCGACGAGCGCTGTTATACGGTCATGGTGGATTCCACTGTCGGTCAAACTCTAGCGCCAAACGTATCCTTTGTACGGCACGCGGTCGACAGGTTCCATCGTGTCCAGCATTAAGTGCTCGCGGGCGCCAAAAGATGTTTACGTAGTCGGACCCTGATGCGCCGCTCGCCGCCTACATGGCGCGCTGGCCGTGGGGGCTGTGCGGGCACCGCTGGCCGCTTGACGTCAGCCGGCCAGGGAGCTGTCGATGGAGCGGACTCAGCTGGCCGCGTGTACGTCAGCTGTGCTCTGGAGTGTCGCTGTGTGAGCATGGAGAAGTCAGTTGGAACACACCTGCATGACCTTAATGTCTGAAATAAAGAGTCATTTTCCAGGTATTTACGGAAGGCTATGTCCGTCGCGTATATGGAGGGTCTGTGACATAAGCGGGGCAGTAGCGCAGTAGTTGTACAGTATTACGTGCGCGCGAGAGCAAGTCAATTAGCGGGCGTTCTAGTGTGGTCCAAACGTGCTGTTTTATGGTCATGGCGGATTCCACTGTCGAGCAGACTTTGCTGCCAAAAGTGTATCACTACGTTTTCGCTCGCACATGGACACGTGGTGGACGGTGAGCGGTCGGCATCGACAGGTTTGAACGTGGCGCCGAAAGTGTTGCAGGGAAACGGCCGACCGTTGTGCGATTCAGCTCCGAGGCAGACAATTTTGGCGGGAAACGTGTGGAGGCGACGAATACACGTGGTGAGCAGACAAGGGTCCGCTGTTATGTCAAACTCGACAAGTTCCAGCGTGTCCAGCGAAAACATGTTTACGACGTGGGAGCGATTGCTGGGCTTGCCCCCCGCGCTAGTGGCCGGCCGCCTCACGTGACAGTCGTAGGCAGTATCTCCACCCGCTGGCCAGGGGGTGGCGAGAATTTGAACTAATTCAGTTGGAGCGCGGATGTCGTGGTGACTGCACTGCGATATCAAAGACGTGTATTCTGTGTTGGAGAACAAGTGATGACCGTACTGCTTGAAATAAAGTCTTCAGTCCCTTCCCACTTGCAAAGTCAAAGGACGTGAATTACGTTACCATAAGAGCAGTTTATTATTTGGTACGATAATGATAGGCTACCAGTGAAAAAAGATAAGTGAGGGAGAAAGTTCGTACGTGTGATCAATTATGGTGTTGGGATTTGAACTTGTGACAGATTTTTGTTATGGATGTAAGGAAAATGGCTTTCTCACTGAGAAAATCGGACATCTTGAATAAATGATAATAATAAATAGAAGTACTGTTTTTGAGAGAATATCGTGTTGAAATTTGAATTTGGCGCAATTTTCTAGTGGAGGTAGGCCTATAATAATAAATGATAATAAATGATAATGAATGATAGTAAATGACAATCAATGATAATGAATGTTAATAAATAATAATGAATAATAATAAACAAAAGTAAGGTTTTGCAGCCATTATCGTGTTGGAATTTGAATTTGGAGGGAATTTCTAGAGGAGGCAGGCAATAATAATAAATAATAATAAATGATAATAAACGATAATAAATGATAATGAATGATAATAAATAATAATAAATAATGACAAATGTTAATGAATGATAATCAATAATAATAATAAAGACAAGTACTGTAGTACTGTCTTTGCATGCATTTCCTGATGGAATTCAAACTTCTCGCCATTTTTTTTCTTCTGGAGGCTTAGGTTAGCAGACGTAGCACAATTGGACTTTTTTCCCTCCAAAACTCAAACTTCCCGCCATTTTTTCATGAGGTTAGGTTAGTGGACGTAGTACAATTGGCCTATTTTCCCGCCAAAATCCCCCATCTTGGATGACGTCATGCGCTGTTGCCAAGTCTACATGCCGCTATGTTGGATGACGGCATCGTCGCCATCTTGGATAAATTTGGCAACAATGGCGAGTGGGGTGACGCTAACCTTGTCCCTCTACTGGCATTATCTGGGGCCGACATACGCCGCTGGTGGTCATGGAAGGCGACGATACGTGAATGCTATCCTGTGACCGATAGTGCAGCCATATCGGCAGCATATTGGCGAGGCATTCGTCTTCATGGACGACAATTGGCTCCCCCATCGTGCACGTCTTGTGAATAATTTCCTCCAAGATAACAACATCGTTCGACTAGAGTGGCCAGCATGCTCTCCAGACATGAAGCGTATCGAAAATGCCTGGTATTGATTGAAAAGGGCTGTTTATGGACAACGTGACCCACCAACCACTCTGAGGGATCCACGCTGAGTCGTCGTTGAGGAGTTGGACAATCTGGACCAACAGTGTCTTGATGAACTTGTGGATAGTATGCCACAACGAATACAGGCACGCGTCACTGCAAGAGGACGTGCTACAGGGTATTAGAGTTACTGATGTGTACAGCAATCTGGACCACCACCTCTGAAGGTCTCGCTGCATGGTGGTACAACACAATATGTGGTTTTCATGAGCAATAAAAGGGGCGGAAATGATGTTTATGTATACCTCTATTCCAATTTTCTGTACAAGTTCCGAAACTCTCGGAACCAAGGAGATGCAAAACATTTTTTATGTGTTTCAATGCTTGTAAAATGTGGCAAGTGAACATGTACATCACATTTTCAGTTGAGTAACTCTTCTGAAATCCTAACTGTGGTATACTGACGATACTAAAATTGCTCAGGTGGAACGCTGTAATACTATTTCATAACAGACTACTTCTCAAAAATTTTGGAAAATGATGCCAGAAGTGAAATTGGCCGGTAGTTATTAATATCTCTCCTATCACCATTGGGCTAGTAGTTAGTAATGTCTCTCCTGTCACCCTTCTTGTAGAGCGACTTAACAACGGCATATTTCAATCTCCCTGAAAAATGCCTTGAGTTAGTGATGCATTACATATTTCGGAAGAGACGGCCGTTATTACATGGGAACAAGTCTTTAGTATTCTGTTAGCGTCATATCCATATGAGCTTTTATTTTAGAGAGTATATAATTTTGTTAATATCAGAAGGAGAAGTGGATGATACATTTCTATGAATGAATTTTATGGAACTTGTTTTCGAACATATTGTTTTGGTTTTTCTCTTGATCTGCTTGGACCTATATTTTCTACTACATTTGAGAAATGATTTGTAAACATATTATGTGTCTATAACTAATCATTTATAGCCCTTCCATTTGAACAGACAATGATGTTATAGTGTTTTCTTAATAGTTTTTCAGTCTGAAACTACAGCAGAATCTTTACTTGTACTTGTCAGCAGTTACATTTCCCTTTTTCTTTCACAAAATATTTTAATCCATCTATTGATCCAAGATTTTTACTTGGGTAGCTATTGTCCTTTCTGATTAGCTTTTGAGGAAAATTGTTTTCAAATGACGATATGAATGTTTCATGGAATAGATTAAATTTCATTTCAGCATTTTGATCATTCTAATTTTCATTGCAGGTTGTCTCTTGTAAACTATTCTCAAAAAGGATTCCTGTTGTCTAATTAATCTGATTATCTGTTAGGGGTGTATATACTGTAAGGCACTGTCTTATTTATGCTAACTGTGCATCATGGACGAGGAGAGCATTTGTTACTGAGTATACAGTTATATTCTTGCTTTGACTTACGTCAAAGAAACATTACCAGAGTGCTACAGCCTTTAACTACATGTGTTGGGAAAATAGTTACAGAAATAAAACTATAGAATTCAAATAAGGATCCGGAATATATTTCCCGTCAGAATCCTCCAGAAAACCTATATTAAAATCACCATAGACTCTTAACTGCTTGTTTACGTCTGTTAGATAGTACAGTAAGGAATCTAGACGCCTCATAAACAGCTCATAATTTCCCAGTGGGGATCTGTATAGAGTTACGATTAAAGGTGAACTAATTTTCAGTATTAATTCCAATTGCACACTTCTGCGTGCTGAGCACTACAAAATATACCTGTTTCAATATTTCTGAAATATTGTTCTGCATTAGTATATGTAAATATTCCTTTTTCCAGGTTAGTACTCTATCAGCAACATGCTAAAGGGTAATATTTTATACTCAACTTATCTAAAGCTGTGGTTATAAGGTGCTCAGATGTCTATCTCCTTAGGGCTCTCTAAATTCCATTTTAATTATTTTAGATTATCCTAATGTATTTTGGTATGCTAAATTCAGAAATGCTAAGGGCTGCCCTATGTCACGTAAAGTTCTCTCATGAAGTGATGACGAATATCCAGAAAATTCATTCAAAACTAATGAATTCAAATAAACATTAATCAAAAGAAACATGGTAAAATGTGCTCTTCTGAGACCGTAATGAAGTATTATGTTCTCAAGTATTAATAAACGAGCATAAATCTTAATTTTTCTTCTTTCCCCCTCTCAAAGTCCGTTTCAAAGTTTGTCTTTTGTGCACTGCTTGAGGCCACACTCTGTACAGCATCTAGCAGTAGCCAGCATCAGAATGTAATCCCATCGGCCCTGGTAGCTCCGTTCCATTTCTTTAATGTCTTGGTGGAAACTTTCTTCCTCACTCATAGCACCTAGAATTTCAGGAAAGTAGGTGGCCTTGGAGTACAGAAAGTGCAGCTTCAAGCTGATGGAGGTACCCGAAACCTTGAAGTTACATGTCCTTACTATATTCTGGTAAATCAGGGTCTTTGTAGTCGCCGAGAATCTTATTGACAACTTACTTAAAGAATATCCATGCCGATCTTTCAATTTCTTTTATTCTTTTCTCAAATGTTCCGCCTTTCATTATCTTCCAAACCTCAAGGCCGACGTAAACACCTTCTTTCAGCTTAGTTTCTGATTGCCGTGGAAATTTACTTGCCACATACTTGAAAGTGTCAACTTCTTTTGATAGGCCTTTACTAAATTGTTTGACAATTCCAAGGTCGAGGCAACAATATTTTTGAACGTTATAACAAAGAATCGAATAGTACGTTTTTCCCTCCAACTTTTGGTGTTCCACCTGGCAAGGTTTTCTTAGACCAGTGGTTGTCTTTTGCACGCCTGTCCCATTTGCACACGAAGCACGAAGCAGGGATACTTCGTATAGCCATACTGTTGACTAAGGTGATAAAGTGTACTTTTAAATCTTTGCAAATAGTACATTCGTATTCTTCTCTTTTTTCCACTCAAGATAACTCTTTGGGCTCACGTTGCCCTAGTTTACCTTATATGTATTCTAAGCTGTAACATAAAAAACTTTTTGTAGCAGATTGCATTACAGAACATCACAATACAATACTGGGTTTTATTATAATGATTAAACAGCTTCAATTTAAGAACCGCACAGAGTTTCTCAATTTACATCAAAACGTCATGTGACTTATACCTAGAAATACATTACAAACATCAATCACCTTTAAGAAAAAAAAAGTCATTGTAAAACTGCGTTATCCAAACGTACAAGAGCTATTCTCACTTATTACTCAATCTTGTAATTTTTTGTGCATCCGTAGGCATTTTATGGGATTATTCTGTTCGTTTTAACTTCTTTCACAACAGGGTGCCTCAATGCTGATTTTAAGCTAAGAAAGTATCGTTCTGACACCAGTGGACACTGGGGTCTTACTAATATGTATAAAGCGTAAGAACTGATTTCTCACTTTTCTTGTGTTCTCTGCTCTCCTAACGAGATATCGGCTCAGTATTCTGCGTAAAGCAAAGACAGTCCGCAGTGCGAGTCTGCAATAGTAAGAACCGACTTCGGCAGTCTGCGGCATCATTTGACTGCACGCTACTTACTGAATTTCAAAACTTAATGATTAATTTATATTCATGTTCAGTCGCTATTTGGTTTTCCTTGGAGTCGCTGTTGTTATCAGATACTGTTCAGTTGCCTTGAACGTTCAGTATACGGGGATTTGCAACGACCATTGAAAGTTTATTCAGTAATATCTTATTTAAATATCTCGCAAAAAAGTCGTCACAGATAACGTCAAATTGTTCACCGTCGTTTAAGCAGTAATAAGCGCAAAAGACTGATCTGATTAAAATAGGGCCTACGATCAATGCCGTCTTCTGTATTGATGCACCAGTCCGAATTTGGACAAGCAATTAAATGCATTTAGAAGCTTTCCCTTTTAAGAAGAAACAGAGATTAAAAAATAATCGATTGATATTGAATTATCAGCACTAATTTTAATATTTGGTTTTTAGAGTCTTTGGATGATGAAAATCGTACTGCAACTTCTATAGAAAAAGCAACTGCGTTCCAACTGACAAAGCAGCAGCTTTTAATAAATTTAGTGAGACTACGTTACGTATTACTAACCGAAAGCAGCTCCGTCATATTATTCAGCATTATAATCGCTGAACACAACAAAAGTGTTGTGTATCGCTTGCTGTGTGCTATGACTTCACGTACCGTATTACAGGGCAAGTACTTCGACGGATTTCTCGAATTAATACATCATGCGAAGACAGTATCCCCAGAATGCGCTCGTAACGCTCCACCAGGTAACTGGTCCTGTTCATTCGCTGTAGAGTACCTCAAACTCGGCAGTCAGCTGTGCTCATCTTAAATAAGGCCTTGGGCGCTTTTTTTTACTACTCATATCGGTTCGAACAAATGCTGTAATAACCTCTCTGTAAATGAAGCCATAGATACTAGTCTTCTTTCTTCCTTCGAATTATAGTGCAATTTGTTCTGGAGAATTTACATTTTTATGCAGTGAAAGAATGATTCAAAACTGTTGTGGGAAGAATGCTGCTGAAAGTTCTCATAAATAGATAAGTCGAATTCATCTTGAACCATCGATCGAGATATCAAAGTCAAACCAGAGAAAATAGCTCGAAAACATCAGAACAATTGCACAGAATTTCACTGCTGCCACAAAATATTTGCGAGGCTCTCACCAGGTCGTTGCACCTATATCTGAGTCTCATAGCGCGAATTGTTTTAATCTGTCTATTACAGGTTGCTACACCGCACAATGCAGTCGGCGTTTCTTCCATTCGAAGTTACGTCTTGTGGTCCGTTACTTCTAGAGAGAAGCACAGCAAGGTCTGCTATCACGGAAGACTCTTACCATATTTTACTGAGATATCTGGCCTGCAATAAACGCTGGACCCTATCACATGATGTCTTACGCGAACCAGAAAAATACTTCGGTCGTCGTTCTGTCGTTCTCGCTTCTCAGTCACATCGCTGACGGTGGACGAGATACCATGTTAGTTGACTCTTGTTGTAGTCTCGATCCCGAAGGCTTACTTGATGCAGTGCTCCACACTAGTCTGTCCTATGCAATTATCTTCATTTTTGCATAACTACTACCACATAGAACCATTTCTACCTGCTTCCTGTATTGCACCCCTGATCTCCCTCTGTAACATTCGCTCCGCCACACTTCACTCTGTTACCAAGTTAACTATTCCTTCATGCCTCAAGATGTGTCCTATCAAAGTTTCTTTTACGCACTTTATATCACGAAGCTGGTTTCTCCACGATTCTCTTCACTACCTCTCCATTGTTGTGTGATCTAGCCATATTATCTTCACCAATGTTCTATAACCACATTTCGAAAAACCCTCTGTTCGCTTCTTGTATGCACTTTTTGTGTCCCATATTCCACTTCCAAATAAGGCTGCACTCCGGACAAATACTGCCACAAAAGACTTACGATGCCTTCTCTTTCCAGAAAAGCTTTTCTTGCTTTTGCCACTGTAAATTTTATAGCCTCTTTACTTGCACCTTCATCTGTTATTTTTCTGCCTAAATAACGAAACCTGTCTACTACTTTCAGCATCTAATTGGTATTCATTTTATAACCTCTTTCCAAGACGCTATCAGTTCCATTCAGCTGGTCTCCAAGATCTTTGACAGAATTACAGTATCATAGGTAAACGTGAAGTTATGAAGGGTAAATGCAGGGAGCAATAGGTTAATTCAATTTGTACACCAAATTGCAGTTATCAGAATCAAAGGATACTATGATAAGACAGTTGTGGAGAAAGGAATGGGACAGGATTGTAGCGTTTTCTCTGCGTTACTCGTTCAGTTGACTCATTTTGACAGAACGTATGACCAGTGTTCTTATTGAACACAAATGTCTCAGATGCATAGTTTGCCATCATACTAAAGTGTCAGAAGATTTTTTTTACCGCATTGTATGTCTGATCGCAAATAGAGTTTATGAAATGTTGTGCAGTAAGAGGTTTATTTCAGTCGGCAACTTATTTTTCGACGTCAGCTGTCTAAGAGAAGAGGCCAAAGTGATCTTTGTAGGATTCTCGTCATTGATACCCCATAAAGTTCTAAAATAATTCGGTCTTGCCCACATTCTAATGTTGAACCTGCCAATTAATGATCTGAACGTTTATTCTCGTAAAAATATTCTTCTGAAAAACATCCAAAAGAGAATAAGCGACCAGAGCCTTCTGCTATGATGCTGTCACGAATTATAGCAACAGCTTTGTGCCCATCCCACAACAAGCAGTTGGACTGAAGTAATTTTAGGCGTGCCCAGGGAAGTGAGGAGGAACATTTCTGTTCATTTTGTGTATTAATATCCTAGAAGACAATAGAGACAGTAACTTTAGACATCTTCATGTGACGTAGTTATCGATAATGGGGTACTGACCTTGATACACTGGGTACTTGATTTAAATGTACAGAAATGTAAAACAATGTGCTTCACAAAGCAAAAATTTAGCGTTCTATAACCACCATACCAACGAGTCATAAATGAAATCAGCCAGCTCGTGTAAATACACTCCTGGAAATGGAAAACAGAACACATTGACACCGGTGTGTCAGACCCACCATACTTGCTCCGGACACTGCGAGAGGGCTGTACAAGCAATGATCACACGCATGGCACAGCGGACACACCAGGAACCGCGGTGTTGGCCGTCGAATGGCGCTAGCTGCGCAACATTTGTGCACCGCCGCCGTCAGTGTCAGCCAGTTTGCCGTGGCATACGGAGCTCCATCGCAGTCTTTAACACTGGTAGCATGCCGCGACAGCGTGGACGTGAACCGTATGTGCAGTTGACGGACTTTGAGCGAGGGCGTATAGTGGGCATGCGGGAGGCCGGGTGGACGTACCGCCGAATTGCTCAACACGTGGGGCGTGAGGTCTCCACAGTACATCGATGTTGTCGCCAGTGGTCGGCGGAAGGTGCACGTGCCCGTCGACCTGGGACCGGACCGCAGCGACGCACGGATGCACGCCAAGACCGTAGGATCCTACGCAGTGCCGTAGGGGACCGCACCGCCACTTCCCAGCAAATTAGGGACACTGTTGCTCCTGGGGTATCGGCGAGGACCATTCGCAACCGTCTCCATGAAGCTGGGCTACGGTCCCGCACACCCTTAGGCCGTCTTCCGCTCACGCCCCAACATCGTGCAGCCCGCCTCCAGTGGTGTCGCGACAGGTGTGAATGGAGGGACGAATGGAGACGTGTCGTCTTCAGCGATGAGAGTCGCTTCTGCCTTGGTGCCAATGATGGTCGTATGCGTGTTTGGCGCCGTGCAGGTGAGCGCCACAATCAGGACTGCATACGACCGAGGCACACAGGGCCAACACCCGGCATCATGGTGTGGGGAGCGATCTCCTACACTGGCCGTACACCACTGGTGATCGTCGAGGGGACACTGAATAGTGCACGGTACATCCAAACCGTCATCGAACCCATCGTTCTACCATTCCTAGACCGGCAAGGGAACGTGCTGTTCCAACAAGACAATGCACGTCCGCATGTATCCCGTGCCACCCAACGTGCTCTAGAAGGTGTAAGTCAACTACCCTGGCCAGCGAGATCTCCGGATCTGTCCCCCATTGAGCATGTTTGGGACTGGATGAAGCGTCGTCTCACGCGGTCTGCACATCCAGCACGAACGCTGGTCCAACTGAGGCGCCAGGTGGAAATGGCATGGCAAGCCTTTCCACAGGACTACATCCAGCATCTCTACGATCGTCTCCATGGGAGAATAGCAGCCTGCATTGCTGCGAAAGGTGGATATACACTGTACTAGTGCCGACATTGTGCATGCTCTGTTGCCTGTGTCTATGTGCCTGTGGTTCTATCAGTGTGATCATGTGATGTATGTGACCCCAGGAATGTGTCAATAAAGTTTCCCCTTCCTGGGACAATGAATTCACGGTGTTCTTATTTCAATTTCCAGGAGTGTAGCTGAGTATAAAAATTTGTGGGGATTTGAAAAGGAACGATCTCATAGTCTCAGTCGTATGTAATGCAGGTTGCGGATTCCGGTTCATTAGTAGGGTACTCATAAATTAGTAGGATACTGGGAAAATGTAGACAAGTCTACAAAGGAGACTTTACAAAACATTTATGCGATCCGTCCTACAATTTATGTCAATTGTATAAGTCCCATTACAAAAACAACTAGCTAGGGCTGTTAAAAAGTATACAAAGAAGGTCAGCACGAATAACCTTAGGTTTGTTTGACCAGTGGAAGTGTGTCACAGATACGCCGAAAAATCTGAAGATAGACACCAAGTATGCCACGAAGGGCTACTTTCCAAGTATCGAGGACTAATATCAAGTGAGGAATCTCAGAATGTACTAAATCTCCTACGTTTGCTCCCGTAGGGTGCACGATGATAACGTTAGAATAATTACAGCGGACACAGAAACATTTAAGTCAGCATTCTTTCTGCGCTATATTCGCGAATGGAACGGAAAAAAAGTCTTAATACTTCGTAAAATGAGAAGTAATCATACAATTCACAGACTTTGAAGAATATATGTGTAAATGTAGAAGCAATACTACATGATTATTACACTGGACTGGTAGATGCTGTTACTCCATATTTTCCAAACTTACGTCGTCCATGCTGGACTGTGGTTAGCAAACTTAGCCTGCTTATCTCCATAAAACTTAAAAGTCAATTTTTGTTTGCTCCCACGACACGTTTTGAGAGATTACGCCCTCATCTTTAGGTGGATTTGTGAATTACATCACATTTTTGATTTCTTGATGTACCCGGTGGTATGCTTTGATTTTATTTTACTACAGATAAGGTATAATCAGCACTTATTACGTTAACGAGTGCTGAATATACAGGATGGTCCACTGATCGTGCCCGGGTCAAATATCTCACGAAATAAGCGTGAAACGAAAAAACTACAAAGAACGAAACCTGTCTAGCTTGAAGGGGGAAACCAGATGGTGCTATGGTTGGCCCTCTAGATGGCGCTGCCATAGGTCAAACGGATAGCAACTGCGTTTTTTAAAATAGGAACCCCCGTTTCTATTACATATTCGTGTAGTACTTAAAGAAATATGAATGTTTTAGTTGGATCACTTTTTTCACTTTGTGATAGATGGCGCTGTAATAGTTGAAAACATATGGCTCACAATTTTAGACGAACAGTGGGCAACAGGTAGGTTTTTTAAATTAAAATACAGAACGTAAGTACCTTTGAATGTTTTATTTCGGTTGTTCCAATGCGATACATGTACCTTTGTGAACTTATCATTTCTGAGGATGCATGCTGTTATAGCGTGATTACCAGTAAATACCACATTAATACAATAAAGGCTCCAAATGATGTCCGTCAACCTCAATGCATTTGGCAATACGTGTAACGACATTCCTCTCAACAGCGAGTAGTTCTCCTTCCGTAATGTTCGCACATGCATTGACAATGCGCTGACGCATATTGTCAGGCGTTGTCGGTGGATCACGATAGCAAATATCCTTCAACTTTCCCCACAGAAAGAAATCCGGGGACGTCAGATCCTGTGAACGTGCGGGCCATGGTATGGTGCTTCGACGACCAATCCACCCGTCATGAAATATGCTATTCAATACCGCTTCAACCGCACGCGAGCTATGTGCCGGACATCCATCATGTTGGAAGTACATCGCCATTCTGTCATGCAGTGAAACATCTTGTAGCAACATCGGTAGAACATTACGTAGGAAATCAGCATACATTGCAGCATTTAGATCGCCATCGATAAAATGGGGGCCAATTATCCTTCCTCCCATAATGCCGCACCATACATTAACCCGCCCATTTAGATTGCCATCGATAAAATTGGGGCCAATTATCCTTCCTCCCATAATGCCGCACCATACATTAACCCGCTAAGGTCGCTGATGTCCCACTTGTCGCAGCCATCGTGGATTTTCCGTTGCCAAATAGTGCATGTTATGCCGGTTTACGTTACCGCTGTTGCTGAATCACGCTTCGCCGCTAAATAGAACGCGTGCAATAAATCTGTCATCGTCCCGTAATTTCTTTTGTGCTCAGTGGCAGAAATGTACACGACGTTCAGAGTCGTCGGCATGCAATTCCTGGTGCATAAAAGTATGGTACGGGTGCAATCGATGTTGATGTAGCATTCTCAACACCGCCGTTATTGAGATTCCCAATTCTCGTGCAATTTGTCTGCTACTGTTGTGCGGATTAGCCGCAACACCAGCTAAAACACATACTTGGGCATCATCATTCGTTGCAGGTATGTTCTAGGGGACTGATGACCTCAGAAGTTAAGTCCCATAGTGCTCAGAGCCATTTGAACCATTTGTTGCAGGTCGTGGTTGACGTCTCACATGTGGCTGAACATTTACTGTTTCCTTAAATAACGTAACTATCCGACGAACGGTCCGGGCACTTGGATGATGTCGTCCAGGATACCGAGCAGCATACATAGCACACGCCCGTTGGGAATTTTGATCACAATAACCTTACATCAACACGATATGGACCCTTTCCGCAATTGGTAAACGGTCCATTTTAACACAGGTAATGTATCACGAAGCAAATACCGTCCGCATTGACGAATGTTGGGTGATACCACGTACAGTCATACTCAAAACTATCCGAACGACCTGAATTGCATTTCGTCTGATTCGCATGCAACCGGCATAACCCAGCTGTCTAGCAGGTCCCCTAATCGCTCCTTGGTACAGTCGTTCGACTATTGAAAATGGTTCCAACAAGTCACCACTAGAAAACACTGCTCTGTATCGCAGTAACTCATGATGTAAAGTAATACCACGATGCTACAAATATCAGGAAACGCCTTATCACAGATAAGACTGTCCTTAAGGCTTGTAAGCTCACATTTATTACAATAAATGACATACCTGAAATGTTACCACTCTCATTATTACGACATATAGGTAATGCACGTAGTAAGTTCGCCGTGTTCATGATCTCCTCTTCAAAGTAACATACAGTACTTATTATTTAACACAAAATGATATTAAAAATTTAAGTTATCCACGAGTAGCTAGTTGAGAATATGTATGAACTTCAAATGACACGACGAACCGTCTCGTTCTGCATATGGATTTAAACCCAGGTCAGGCAGACTAAGCAAAGATTGCATGACTGACGCAAACTAACAGTCATTCCTGATTAGGCATACAGAGAGTGATATACCTCGATTTTAGACAGTATCAGTTAGCAAATATCAACTTTAATTTACATAACACAAACATTTTTAACGGACGCGAATTCCTCCCCAGCATCTTTTGTCCCTGTTAACGAACTACGAGAGATGTTAAGTATTGTTGCTTCACAAGTAACTTACTTGAAATGCCGTGACGTAAAACTTTGTGTTGGACAGGGATTCGAACCCAGAACCTAATCGGATTGATATCGAAACACAACCAACTGTGACATATCGGATTTCCTTGCCAGTAGCTAGATGTTTTAACTGAAATGACGAGAAGAAACATTAATTTTTTCCTTCCCAGGACTCCAACCCGGCACCTACCGCTGTTATATTCTAGAGAAAACGATCGTTAAATATGGGTTTGTTGCACCAGCAGCGACATGTGAGCGTGTTTGAACTAGAAATAATATGACGAAGAGTTCAGTGCTCACTGGGAATAGAGCCCCACACATATCGTTGTTGACTACACACAAAGAGACGTCAGCTACCGAATTTTTCTCCACCAGCAGCTCGGAATAACATCTTGAACTTACAGAGATCTCGCAAATAGTTCTGTGTCCCACTGGGAGTCAAAAACGTCAGATATCGTTTGTGTTGACAACGAATGAAAAAACATAAAAAATCAAAATTATAATCCACCAGCAGATAGGTGTTCTCATGCTAGAGCTTCATAACGCATAATGAATTCTTTAGTGCCGGACCAGGATTCGAACCCATTCACATGAAATATGTGGACATGTTGAGGAATCTGCAGTTTTGAACAAACAACAAATTGTAGCCGAGCTGTATTGCCACGAAGGGATCAAATTCCGCGTTAAGGGCGCTCTGCGTTGCATTCTCAGTTCAGAACCAATTTTATCGACATACAGAAGCCCAGACAAAAGATGGAATAAGTGTCCTGTGACTCTACATAGCGCCGGCCGGAGGCCGTGCGGTTCTGGGCGCTACAGTCTGCAGCCGAGCGACCGCAACGGTCACAGGTTCGAATCCTGCCTCGGGCATGGATGTGTGTGATGTCCTTAGGTTAGTTAGGTTTAATTAGTTCTAAGTTCTAGGCGACTGATGACCTTAGAAGTAAAGTCGCATAGTGCTCAGAGCCATTTTCACCATTTGAACTCTACATAGCGTTTGTTTCGTCACTAGAAATAAATAACTGGTATAAGAAAGGTTACTGGTGATAGAGTTTCCACATGTCGCCACTCCAGACTTTATTGTGGTTCAACCTAGCGTCTACTTGGCAGAGAAGGAATATCATCCTTAATGTGAATTTCAGACTACACTGCCATTATACACTCCTGGAAATTGAAATAAGAACACCGTGAATTCATTGTCCCAGGAAGGGGAAACTTTATTGACACATTCCTGGGGCCAGATACATCACATGATCACACTGACAGAACCACAGGCACATAGACACAGGCAACAGAGCATGCACAATGTCGGCACTAGTACAGTGTATATCCACCTTTCGCAGCAATGCAGGCTGCTATTCTCCCATGGAGACGATCGTAGAGATGCTGGATGTAGTCCTATGGAACGGCTTGCCATGCCATTTCCACCTGGCGCCTCAGTTGGACCAGCGTTCGTGCTGGACGTGCATACCGCGTGAGACGACGCTTCATCCAGTCCCAAACATGCTCAATGGGGGACAGATCCGGAGATCTTGCTGGCCAGGGTAGTTGACTTACACCTTCTAGAGCACGTTGGGTGGCACGGGATACATGCGGACGTGCATTGTCTTGTTGGAACAGCACGTTCCCTTGCCGGTCTAGGAATGGTAGAACGATGGGTTCGATGACGGTTTGGATGTACCGTGCACTATTCAGTGTCCCCTCGACGATCACCAGTGGTGTACGGCCAGTGTAGGAGATCGCTCCCCACACCATGATGCCGGGTGTTGGCCCTGTGTGCCTCGGTCGTATGCAGTCCTGATTGTGGCGCTCACCTGCACGGCGCCAAACACGCATACGACCATCATTGGCACCAAGGCAGAAGCGACTCTCATCGCTGAAGACGACACGTCTCCATTCGTCCCTCCATTCACGCCTGTCGCGACACCACTGGAGGCGGGCTGCACGATGTTGGGGCGTGAGCGGAAGACGGCCTAAGGGTGTGCGGGACCGTAGCCCAGCTTCATGGAGACGGTTGCGAATGGTCCTCGCCGATACCCCAGGAGCAACAGTGTCCCTAATTTGCTGGGAAGTGGCGGTGCGGTCCCCTACGGCACTGCGTAGGATCCTACGGTCTTGGCGTGCATCCGTGCGTCGCTGCGGTCCGGTCCCAGGTCGACGGGCACGTGCACCTTCCGCCGACCACTGGCGACAACATCGATGTACTGTGGAGACCTCACGCCCCACGTGTTGAGCAATTCGGCGGTACGTCCACCCGGCCTCCCGCATGCCCACTATACGCCCTCGCTCAAAGTCCGTCAACTGCACATACGGTTCACGTCCACGCTGTCGCGGCATGCTACCAGTGTTAAAGACTGCGATGGAGCTCCGTATGCCACGGCAAACTGGCTGACACTGACGGCGGCGGTGCACAAATGCTGCGCAGCTAGCGCCATTCGACGGCCAACACCGCGGTTCCTGGTGTGTCCGCTGTGCCGTGCGTGTGATCATTGCTTGTACAGCCCTCTCGCAGTGTCCGGAGCAAGTATGGTGGGTCTGACACACCGGTGTCAATGTGTTCTTTTTTCCATTTCCAGGAGTGTATCTTCTTCACTTGGTGTAGTCAGAAGAGAATGGAATCTTTCTGTCCCGATCTAAGATCATTGACAGACGGTGGAATCGAACCCAGACCATAGGTATAAGAACCTGCCATCAGTCCAATAGACCACCAAACCCTCTGTTGTGTGACTCATTTTTCTATTGTGAAGCCGTTGCGCCACACTGGATAAGAATTCTGACACACAGGCTCCCTGCAGTAAATTGCAGCATGTTCAGTAAATTCATTTACTTGGTTGACCAAATCACCATGAACTAGCTGCCTCGGCTACCCAGTGCATACATTCGACTCTATTTTGTAATCACCGAAATAAAATCATGTAACTGCCACCTACACAGAACTGCCAACAGTGTAGGATGCAGAAATTTAAATAGGAAGTGTTCCTTTCCGCTTGAGCTATTCTATTGCGATATCTGTTTGTAAAAAACGTCGTGCAGCGCAAAAGAAAAGCTGTAACTGATCCTCTCATTGTCAGAAGTCTAGACCCAGCCATTTGCATTATCTCGCAGCGCTGTGGTATTCAGAAGTTCTGGAAGAATTGTTGTTCAGCTCTCGAGCTGTTGGAGCTATGTGTCAGCTAGTAGGGTAATGGTAAGTGTCGTGCACCATAGATAAGATGTCGCGAGTTCGAATACATTTACTACTAAATTTTTTTAAACGCAGTTCTGCTCTCTGCTGAGGTTACCAATCTAATGGAACTTCGAACATAATTCCCTTCACTTTCAACCCAAAATAGTCGCATGTGGAAAAAGGGCTAACTTCTGTGACATTTTGTTCTTTTCAGGTTTAATAGACAGCCAGGCAGCAGATGCATCTCGAAGCTTTTGTATTATGTATGGGGAGAGCGCATCGTGCCCAAATACGTCAGAAAAGTATTTTCTACGTTAGCTGTCGTGTGGTAGTGGCATTTTATTCTTCTTCAAATATTGTTTGACAGCTTTAACTAAGAATAAGTTTTCTACATGCATGTCATCAATAAACTGCGTGTGCATCGTCAGACTGTTATAGATAACATCAGAGAATTCGCATATATCGTTGATGATTAATTTCGCTCTCATGTTTACTATTGTTTCAACAACACTAAAAGAAACCTTACGAAAACTGTGCACTGTATTATAAGAAATGAAATAAAACTACCCACGATAACCTTACGACGAAAGTGTGTTTTAATAAAACTGAGTATCTACACCAGCATGCCTCTATCGACACGAATTAGTAAAATACTACTCACTTAGATTTTGATTGGGTCTGTGTTTAATTGGTATGCTGTCTCATACTCAAGAGGTATGCAAAAGTGGCATTCCATAAATACAGTTATGTATTTCTAGAAACTCAAAATTCGCTTGTCAGAAGCGGAAAGAGGCGTTACCTGTCGCGCAGCATTGTAAGTTTTTCACCATTGCACTATGAGCCGAAAGTATTTTCTTGCGACTTCCTTATTGATGCTTGATCTGAGTGCTTGTAGCTGTTTTACAGAAGGGGTAAAAACGTTGAAGTCAGTGAGACTGGAACTGCGAACCATAACAGACGCTTTTTCACAGGTCAGCACGTTACCACAAAGCTGGCAAACAGGTATGTGTGTGTGTGTGTGTGAGCTTCCTCTTACGAGGCGAATAGTGGGTAGAACTCATAAACCGCTATTTAAAGGACGATATTAGTTGCGATTTCCACCTGCAACGACTTTCCTGGGCTGAAAACCATAAGCTTACAATCTTTTGTTACACCTCAGGCGATAATAACTGAGATTATTCAATGGAAATGACAGATAAAATCAAGCGAACTTTGAGGCTTAATTCCGTGCACACAAGGAAGTAACTCGTCGATCATAGAGTTGCCAAACATACGTTGCCTTGTTGCCAAATCTCAGTTACAGTACCAGCAGGAAGAAGACGAACCGATGTGATCCTACAGCGGGCTGCGAAGTGACCATAGCTGGTGTCTCCAAGTCGCAGCTTCTACGGCCTGGAACTGATTCGCATTTCTGTAACTATGTTTAGGGACTGGAGCGTAGTTACTAAAAATACTCAGAATTTACTGCAAACTAAGCATCATAAATCAGTAACTCTCATAGTTGTTTTTATATTTCTTTCGCAAGTGTACTCAAAACTAAGAAATTCATTCACAGGCGTTTTCGTGCCTCGCCGATAGTCGAGCACAACAAACAAATAAAAAAAATTGTATGTGTGTGTGTGTGTGTGTGTGTGTGTGTGTGTGTGTGTGTGTGTGTGTGTGTGTGTGTAAAAAACTGTTGTAAAGAAATTGAATCATGATATGTAAAGAAATCTTTCATTTAAAATGACACGTTCCACGTCATTACGAAATGTCGTATTCATGATCTATGGAACAAGAATTAATCTAATCTAATCACATTATAATGATGACTAGCCATGAAGAGTCATGAATTACCGAAATTTTTGCCAATACCAGTACCCAAATCTAAACTTGAAAATAAAAGACGACAATTTTTGTAATAAACCGGGACCCCTACCAAGACCCTTTCGTCCCTGTTACGTAACCACGGAAGATGTCTGATATACCTCCATTCTGAAGTAACAAAGTGTGCATGCATTTAAAGATGAAGTGCAAGATGTGAAGTTCTGTGAACGAGATACGAACCCAATACGTAATTGGATTGTTAACTAAGAAAAATCAAATGTTACGTATCGGGTTTTCATACGAGCTGCTAGGTGTTTGAATCTAAAGTAAGGAAACAAAGTTTTGTGCCTAAGCGACAATCGAACTGCACACCTACGGTGCATCCACGAATATAGCTTAAGTATCAGCTGCTTACTCACCAACAGTAAGATGTGTGCGTGTTTGACCAGAAATAACGACACCTATTGCGATTGTTGGCAACACATGAACAGACATCAAAAACGCACGTTAATTTTCACTAGCAGGTGGGTGTGCACTTGATAGGGCTTGAAATGAAATTATGAATATTTTTGTACTGGATCCTTTGGAGGAGACCTAGAGAAGATTGCAGTCTTGGGAAAAGGAACGAAATGATTGAACTATACTGTTCTGAGACATTCAGATCCTCGAAAGATTAGATGCGAATTCGAATCACAGTCCAGCACCAAATTTTTCAACGTCTCTAGTTCAATAAAGTACAAGTAAAATAAGAGACCTGCTCCTTTAAATGGCTATCGGTTCATAAAATAAAATAAAATTTTCTAATGTAAGTGAGTTTACTGGCGACTGTATTTCTGTTTGCTATGACTTCCGCTATGTCATTTCCCAACGTAAACCGGCTCTGCCCAGTTGGTAATGAAGGAACGTGATGTTTAATGCGGATTATGGATTATAACGTCTTTCTGTCGAGGTTACCAGAGGTAAAATAAATCTGTTTCTGCCTCTTAAACATAAATTCGTGAACCCACGCAGTGCACCTGTGATGATTCGTTCCACCAGACCATTGTAGCCACATTTCCCAGCCTCAGGAGTGTGCTGAATCGAATGATGTGCTTAGCTTATATAATTAGTCACGGTGGAAAAAATGCGAATCTATTAAATGGTTAAGTAGAAGTAAGCTTCTGACGCGGAGATTATGTTATTCTCATGTCAGCAGGATGTAAAGACTCTTCTAGGCATCATAGGCTGGAAGTAAAGCCGTTTTGAATTTTCACAAATTGAGCAAATTTCTTAGTTCGAGAAAATCCACTGTGAAGTGTGAAGTTAACAGATAATTCGATTATTACGTCATTATTACCATCATTTTATTCATACCGCTGCTGGAACACACGTGCTTGAAGATCATTTAATGCCTTTTGGGCACAACAGAAGTAGTTTCCCAAGAACAGGTTCTTTCCCTGTCTACGGAATCCTTTTCATGTTAATATCAAACATCAGCAATTACTCATAGATTAATTAATACTAAAGTAATTGATGAAGACGTTACTTGATAACAAAAACGCGCTGCCTTTCTTCATTTACTTGCGCCTAGAAATGGCTGTCGAGTACTGCCAAACCAAAAGGCAAGAGATCTTACTGCCTTCCGATATATGTCGCTGTCAGTTCTTCCATATGATTTGATCGATATGACCTGTTTCAAGTTGTGTATGACAGACAATGTTTTAGAAAATCAATTTTTTCCTTTGAAATAAACAGAAAGATTTTCATTCTAAGCTATCCAAGTACAAAATTTTCGCAATATTAGTCCAAATTTAATATTCGCTTCTATAATGTAAGAAAGTATTCCACAGATGCAAAACTCGCATCCGACTCATTGACCTTACACTTAGTCGCTGACCATAAGTTCTAGCTCAGAGAGACACCAGTTTAAGTAACCTAAAGTAGTGAAGACTGTTTGCCAGCGCTCTTTCTCACCCGAAAACATGCGATTCACTCATTTGGCTCCATAAATACACTGTAACAGTAATATCTGAGTGTATGCAATGCGTACGGATTGTAGAATTTAGTGGTGCTCTCTCTTCCACTTTTGTATACAATATGCCTGACCTAAAGGGGCCCTTTATCATTACAGGCGCTGGGCAGTGCAACATCATACTGACAACCTGACTGTTCGTTTTATCTGATTTTGTAATCATTTAAATAAAACAACATGACCTTCCAGTGGGAGACATTTCGTCCCCCTTTTCCTTCTGTGAAATTTGTCAGTAAGCTTTCTGCCTTCCAACCAGCGAAATGCGGCAGAACACGGCCGGTAAACGATTCACAAACCCCAATTTAGTGCCGTTAAGACGATTTCTCCGAACGTAGTCGTAGCTGAAGGAATTTAGTTTCTACTTAAATCGTCTTAAGCAGCAACGTTCACAGACATCTCAAATAGGGAAAAGCTCATTATCCAGGTACGAAAGTCGTAAAACAAACTTCCCACAGTTTGTGTCAGGTTGATCTTTTCGTCTGATAACACTGCGTAAGTATTTTGTCTAAGTGGTATCACAAGTAGTGTTCCTGTAGCTGTGGGAACCATTGGTTGAAAACCTAAACTGGTGTCACCCTGAGCTAGAGTTTATGGTCAGCGAATAGGTGTAAGGTCAATGAGTCGGATACGAGTTTTGCAACTGTGAAATACTTTCCTACATTATAGAAGCGAATATTAAATTTGAACTAATATCGCGAAAATTTTGTGCTTGGATAGCTTAGAATGAAAATCTTTCTGTTTATTTCAAAGGAAAGCAATTGATTTTCTAAAACATTGTCTGTCATATACAACTTGAAACAGGTCATGTCGACCAAATCATATGGAAGAACTGACAGCGATGTATATCGGATGGCAGTAAGATCTCTTGCCTTTTGGTTTGGCAGTATTCGATAGCCATTTCTATGCACAAGTAAATGAAGAAAGGCAGCGTGTTTTTGTTATCAAGTAGCGTCTTCATCAATTACTTTAGTTTTAATGTAATCTACGAGTAACTGCTGATGTTTGAGATTAACATGAAAAGGATTCCGTAGACAGGGAAAGAACCTGTTCTTGGGAAACTACTTCTATTGTGACCAAAAGGTATTAAATGATCTTCAAGCACGTGTGTTCCAGCAGCGGTATGAATAAAATGATGGTAATAATGACAGTAATAATCGAATTATCCGGTAACTTCACACTTCCCAGTGGATTTTCTCGAACTAAGAAATTTGCTCAATTTGTGAAAATTCAAAATGGCTTTCGTTCCAGCCTATGATGCCTAGAAGAGTCTTTACATCCTGCTGACATGAGAATAACATAATCTCTGCGTCAGAAGCTTACTTCTACTTAACCATTTAATAGACTCGCATTTTTTTCCACCGTGACTAATTTTGTAAGCTAAGCACATCATCCGTTTCAGCACGCTCCTGAGGCTGGGAAATGTGGCTACAATGGTCTGGTGGAACGAATTATCACAAGTGCACTGCGTGGGTTCAGGAATTTACTTTTAAGAGGCAGAAACAGATTTAGCTTACCTCTGGTAACCTCGACAGAAAGACGTTATAATCCATAATCCGCAATAAACATCAAAAATGGTTCAAATGGCTCTGAGCACTATGGGACTTAACATCTGAGGTCATCAGTCCCCTAGAACTTAGAGCTACTTAAACCTAACTAACCTGAGGACATCACACACATCCATACCCGAGGCAGGATTCGAACCTGCGACCATAGCGGTCCCGTAGTTCCAGACTGAAACGCCTAGAACCGCACGGCCACAGCGGCCGGCCATTAAACATCACGTTCCTTCATTACCAACTGGGCAGAGCCGGTTTACGTTGGGAAATGACATAGCGGAAGTCCTAGCAAACTGCTCCGGTCGCAGGTTCGAATCCTGTCTCGGGCATCGATGTGTGTGATGGCCTTAGGTTAGTTAGGTTTAAGTAGTTCTAAGTTCTAGGGGACTGATGACCACAGATGTTAAGTCCCATAGTGCCCAGAGCCATTTGAACCATTTTTTTCATCGCAAACAGAAATACAGTCGCCACTAAACTCACTTACATTAGAAAATTTTATTTTATTTTATGAACCGATAGCCATTTAAAGGAGCAGGTCTCTTATTTTACTTGTACTTTATTGAACTAGAGACGTTGAAAATTTTTGTGCAGAACTATGATTCGCATCTAATCTTTCGAGGATCTGAATGTCTCAGAACAGTATAGTTCAATCATTTCGTTCCTTTTCCCAAGACTGCAATCTTCTCTAGGTCTCCTCCAAAGGATCCAGTAATGACGTGGAACGTGTAATTTTAAATGAAAGATTTCTTTACAACAGTTTTTTACACACACTCACACACACTCTCTCTCATTCTTTTTTATTTCTCTCTCTCTCCCTCTCTCTGACTGACTCACTCTGTCACACACACACACACAATCACATCGGTTCGTCTTCGTCCTGCTGGTACTGTAACTGAGATTTGGCAACGAGGCAACGTATGTTTGGCAACTCTGTGATCGACGAATTACTTCCTTGTGTGCACGGAATTAAGTCTCAAAGTTCGCTTGATTTTACCTGTCATTTCCATTGAATAATCTCAGTTATTATCGCCTGAGGTGTAACAAAAGATTGTAAACTTATGGTTTTCAGTCCAGGAAAGTCGTTGCAGGTGGAAATCGCAACTAATATCGTCCTTTAAATAGCGGTTTATGAGTTCTAGCCACTACTGGCCTCGCAAGAGGAAGCTCACACACACACATATACACACATACACACACACACACACACACACACACACACACACACACACATACCTGTTCGCCAGCTCTGTGGTAACGTGCTGACCTGTGAAAAAGCGTCTGTTATGGTTCGCAGTTCCAGTCTCACTGACTTCAACGTTTTTACCCCTTCTGTAAAACAGCTACAAGCACTCAGACCAAGCATCATAAAGGAAATCGCAAGAAAATACTTTCGGCTCATAGTGCAATGGTGAAAAACTTACAATGCTGCGCGACAGGTAACGCCTCTTTCCGCTTCTGACAAGCAAATTCCTCAACATGTCCACATATTTCGTGTGAATGGGTTCGAATCCTGGTCCGGCACTAAAGAATTCATTACGCGATATGAAGCTCTAGCATGAGAACACCTATCTGCTGGTGGATTATAATTTTGATTTTTAATGTTTTTTTCATTCGTTGTCAACACAAACGATATCTGACGTTTTTGACTCCCAGTGGGACACAGAACTATTTGCGAGATCACTGTAAGTTCAAGATGTTATTCCGAGCTGCTGGTGGAGAAAAATTCGGTAGCTGACGTCTCTTTGTGTGTAGTCAACAAGGATATGTGTGGGGCAATATTCCCAGTGAGCACTGAACTCTTCGTCATATTATTTCTAGTTCAAACACGCTCACATGTCGCTGCTGGTGCAACAAACCCATATTTAACGTTCGTTTTCTCTAGAATATAACAGCGATAGGTGCCGGGTTGAAGTCCTGGGAAGGAAAAAATTAATGTTTCTTCTCGTCATTTCAGTTAAAACATCTAGCTACTGGCAAGGAAATCCGATATGTCACAGTTGGTTGTGTTTCGATATCAATCCGATTAGGTTCTGGGTTCGAATCCCTGTCCAACACAAAGTTTTACGTCACGGCATTTCAAGTAAGTTACTTGTGAAGCAACAATACTTAACATCTCTCGTAGTTCGTTAACAGGGACAAAAGATGCTGGGGAGGAATTCGCGTCCGTTAAAAATGTTTGTGTTATGTAAATTAAAGTTGATATTTGCTAACTGATACTGTCTAAAATCGAGGTATATCACTCTCTGTATGCCTAATCAGGAATGACTGTTAGTTTGCGTCAGTCATGCAATCTTTGCTTAGTCTGCCTGACCTGGGTTTAAATCCATATGCAGAACGAGACGGTTCGTCGTGTCATTTGAAGTTCATACATATTCTCAACTAGCTACTCGTGGATAACTTAAATTTTTAATATCATTTTGTGTTAAATAATAAGTACTGTATGTTACTTTGAAGAGGAGATCATGAACACGGCGAACTTACTACGTGCATTACCTATATGTCGTAATAATGAGAGTGGTAACATTTCAGGTATGTCATTTATTGTAATAAATGTGAGCTTACAAGCCTTAAGGACAGTCTTATCTGTGATAAGGCGTTTCCTGATATTTGTAGCATCGTGGTATTACTTTACATCATGAGTTACTGCGATACAGAGCAGTGTTTTCTAGTGGTGACTTGTTGGGACCATTTTCAATAGTCGAACGACTGTACCAAGGAGCGATTAGAGGATCTGCTAGACAGCTGCGTTATGCCGGTTGCATGCGAATCATTCGAAATGCAATTCAGGTCGTTCGGATACTTTTGAGTATGACTGTACTTATACGTTGTGACTATTACATCGCCATCTATCACAAAGCTAAAAAAGTGTACCAACTAAAACATTCATATTTATTTACGTACTTCACGAATATGTAACAAAAATGGGGGTTCCTGTTTAAAAAATCGCAGTTGATTCCCGTTTTACCTATGGTAGAGCCATCTAGAGGGCAAACCATAGCGTCATCTGGTTTCCCCCTTCAAGCTAGACGAGTTTCGTTCTTTGTAGTTTTTTCGTTTGATGCATATTTCGTGAGATATTTGGCCCGGTCACTTTCAATAGACCACCCTGTATACGGTGGTTGTAAGTAAACTTTCGCTATTGGAGCCAGTGTAGACGGAAAACTATTTACCGTATTGGTATCGAACTTCATACGAATGATGTTCATACTGTGCGCTGCAGGATTTGCGTTATTAGTGTCATGACTTGCCGTTAGACGCCGGTGCTGGTACGGCGACGTAGGGTTGAAAAAGCTTCAGTGTGCATTGCAGTTGCAGACTGCCAACATTCGTCTAGACAAGAGGAGAAGGGCTTTATTTATATAGTTGGTGGTGTTTTTTTCCAAGACGACAGCAATAGTGCTGTTGCTCTTCGTGACTATCGACGCATTAATGAAATGCGGAGAGATCCCCTTCCGCAGCGAGGCTGAAGAACATGATCCTGGAATTAGTGCTGATTGCCGATTTGGGAATATCTCCTGGGAGAGGCCGATAGCTAATTGCGCCACAAAATGTTGAACAAGTTACTGTTGCTGAGAATGCTGGACGCAAGGTGCGCTCTTCAAGCGGTGCACGAGCTGTGTCGTGACAGCTGAACATTCCTTAGTCCACCCTTCGAAAAGTACTGCGAACAACTGTGGAATTGCACCCGTATGAAGTTCCAAGGTGTCGTGAACGCAGATGGTCGTCTCATCGAGTAGCGTTTGTAACCTGGAACGTAAAACATCGTACACAATTAACAAATGTTACCGTCTCATGTGGAAATTAAAATGCTTTTCTTTCGATGATTTATTCGTTATATCTCTTCCAATGTCCTTATAAATGTTTCCGTAATGTTTCACTGCTCTACGATTACACGTTTTCTACGAGGGCCCTCTCAAGCAGCGAAAGGTTGATTATTATCACCTGTACCTTAACTGTAGCGAAATGAAAGCCAAAACAGACTACTGGCTACATACAACAAATAAAAATGTAATATAATCTACAGATCCATCTGAAGATGAGAGTTTAAGCCCTTTATACAAGTTGCAGGAGTAAATAAAAAGTGACTGACATACATCACTACTTTAACGCACCTTTTATTTTCCTATTACAGTCCTCAGCAAAACGCCACACACCATAATACGATTCATCATGGACCAAAATCGTTTTAATCACTGTCCATTCCTAGCACGTAGCTTTCGTAAAACATTCATCTTACAATTTGGTCTTGGCCTATTTTAAAGAGGAGCACGCAAAGTGGTGAAATCAAGCTGCTTTCCATGTACAGACTCATACAATAGGCATAAGAAGAGGGATCGGGAGGGTGGTGTTTTTTTTTGGAATGATAAATCTATTCCTTCCGTAATGGAGTATTAAGATAAATGAGGCATGTCTTTGACCACAGTAGGTCCGAAGGTAACAGCGAACACTCGAATTGCCTTTCATCTTACTTGCCTTGTTCAGTTTAGGTCTTCCTTTTTCCGAGCAGTATCCGACAGTGATTCGGATCCTAGTATCGATATGGAGGAACGATGAGAGATACTCGCCTTCATACAACGACCGCAGCTTGCTCGGGAAAAGGGCACTGCTCCTGCCATGTAACTTAGGCCCGTCCGCTGATGCGACAGTGTGCGTAAACACTACGTCCTCGTTCTTGTCCCGTAGTTCTCGTCTTTCTGTGCAACCTTCGATACTCGCCATTGCTGGTAGCGTGACTGATCTTGCCTGTCCTCACTTTTTCCGATTCGGATCACTGCCTGGACTGTTTGCACACATTTACAGCAAGTTTCGCTACGCTTTGGCTTAGCTTCTGAATACCAGCTGTCATCAAGAACAGGTCTCTGCATCACTGTGTAATATTACTGGGATTTACGTTGTATGAAAGCTGTGAGTGCCGTTGGAAAGGCATTCATCTATCTGTATATTAAATGATTAATGTATGAGACCTATTCTTTTAAAGACATTTGTTTTATATGATTTACGTAGCTGTAAAGATGCACATCTAGCGCGGACGCTAAAACATCGATTGCGCAGTCAAAGAAACATTTTAACAGAAGCTGAACTGAACGTTCCGCTTGGATCTAAATAAAAGATGACAGTAAAAACCTTTGTAGATCTTCAGATTATATCGTACTTCTGCTTGTAATGTGAAAGCGTAAAGATGGTCGTCTTTAAGCCATAAAAGTTAGCGGTTTTGCCAGCGTGCAGACAACAGTTATTAATTAATAAAATTCAAGTAATTTATGTTCGATACTGTAAACCGGCAAGTTATTGTTATGAAGGTGTTGAACGGTGCAAGAATTGTCTCGAAGGAAGGAGAAAAGTAATGACTGTAATTTGTGACAAAAACGTGGACCAAGAAGCTATCACACGACAGGCTGAAATCTGATGGCACCATACAGTTGGAAAATTACTTATGTAAGTTATGCTGTTTATAAATAAGCCCTAATTGCTTGTGAGAATTATTGGAATATATTTAGTGTTTACCAGATTTCTTATTCTATTCTTTTCCTTTATTTTTTTTACCTCCATGTCATATTATTTTTATAAGTATAAAACCACCTTTGCTACAGCAGAGAATACTGCGGCATCCTGATCGTAGACAGAAGGCCGCTCCTTGTCTTCTAAACAACTCACAGCTGCCCAATTATTAATGATTTCATCTGCAAATGCAATTTTTTTATTGTTCATTGTTAAAGGACCCTTAGGTAATTATAAAATTCATACTGATTACGTAAACGAATCCGGGTTGTTCTTTTACAAATAATAGAAGCCTTTGCGTAGTCAAAAACTAGCCTCCTTCTGACAACGATCAGGAGCCGACCAGAAGACGGACGTCTTCGACCGCTTTCGTGTTTCATGTGAGAAAGCTGTGCCAAACTGGGAACACGACATTCTAGTATGAAAGACAATATATATATATATATATATATATATATATATATATATATATATATAATTATCAGATTAAAATTGAAAAAACTGAAATACATTTAATTTTTTTTTATTTTATCATACTAGAACTGCCAGTGTGAATGATCATGAACTGTCCCCCTGCCTTCGCCAGGAAGCACAAAAAATTTATTGCTGACAATACATCTAGTTCTACTGAACTACAATATTAAATCACCGTGAACTTGCTACAAGCGAATGATAGGGTACGAATACGTTGGAAACCACATGAGGGTACTGTTCTGCTCATCAACAGAGCTACGTTCAAATGGGTGGTGAATTTATTATTGTGCAGAGGCGGCTTACATGGGACAAAATGTAGGTACTAGTATGTCTGTCTCTGCCTATCACTGGTCAACGACAGAGTGACATACTATTTGATCTTAAGTACGCATTTGTTCGTCTACAGCAGGCAGTAGGCAGTGGATGACAATGTGCCATGTCACCCGGCCATAATTATTCACAATAGGTTTGAAGAACATTCTGGACAATTCGGGCGAATGATTTGGCCACCCAAATCGCCCGACATGAATCCCATCGGACATTTGTGAGACATAATCGAGAGCTCAGTTCGTGCACAAAATCGTGACTGGTAATACTTTCGCAATTGCGGACGGCTATAGAGGCAGAATAGTTCAGTATTTCTGTAAGGAATCCAACGACTTGTTGAGTCCATGTCACGTCGAGTTGCTGCAATACGCCGGTCAAAAGGAGGTCCGACACGATATCAGGAGGTGTCCTATGACTTTTGTAACCTCAGTTTATCAGCAGTGGACAAACCTAAACTAACAGAATCTAAATACTTACATAGTACAAACAGAACACCTGTTGACGATGGGGCCTACTATGTAAATGTGTGATACTATGTGTTTTTCAGTTTTCTGTGTATTTTTGTCAATGAAAGTCACTGTTTCCATTATGCACTCTTTTCTTTATGTTGATACTGCCGCAGTCGCCCAGTCATACAATATCAAATTTCATTTGCGACAGAACGCTTGTTTTAAGTTTCCAGATACATTAAATTTTAGCAAGAGACCATGACGACAGGAATTAACAACATAAAACTCCAAATATTCTAATGTTTGCCCTGCATCTAAAATAGATGTTTGCTTAAAGTTTTATTTTACTTGACAAAAAACTTATTTCTTAATTATTCTGCGCAATTTACGTGTAAAATACTTATTACAGTATCTTCATATGTGGTACACTTCCTTTGTAACCAAGCGATTCGTCCCCTAAGCAAGTTCCCAGCCGAAGTATGTAGTTGTACTCATACGTTTGACACTCAGTGTACGTGAAGAAACACCAGAGAAGGGACCGTATAAGGCTGCCACCAAAAAAACCATCTTACGCAAACCGTGCTTATAGAGATGCAATCAGTAAGATTTGAATGTGATGTACGTATGATGAAAATCTTTCAGCCCCATTGAGCGAGTAACGTAGTGCTGTACAGTATTTACGGGTTTCTTCCCGCATAAGATCGCAATTTGAACGCGAGTTTCGGAAAGGCTACTTGTATATAGTCTGTTATCGAAGTGCCGCTGTCTACCATAACGTGTTTCAATTGGGCTCCCAGATCCGGAATTCGTGAACCGATTTACCAATACCACTTCTGATTGGTCATGCAAACTTTCCAAAATCGATTCTGCTGCCAGTTTTCCATTTCCACAGTCGATTTTCCCTCCCGTGTAAACACACCATCATTTCAGAAACCTGCTTGGGTTGTCAGCCTACGTTTTGTTATTAAACATTTTCTGCCAATCTAGAAGGAGTGACTTTTGCACAGTGAAGAAGCATTAGAAACATTATGCTTACAAGGGAACCTCTCCATCGCACCCCCTTCAGATTTAGTTATAAGTTAGCACAGTGGATATGCCTTGAAAAACTGAACACAGATCAGTCGAGGAAACAGGAAGAAGTTGTGTGGAACTATGAAAAAAATAAGCAAAATGTACAAACTGAGTAGTCCATGCGCAAGATAAGCAACATCAAGGAGACACTGAGCTCCGGAGCGCCGTGGTCCCGTGGTTAGCGTGAGCAGCTGCGGAACGAGAGGTCCTTGGTTCAAGTCTTCCCTCGAATGAAAAGTTTAGTTTCTTTATTTTCGCAAAGTTATGATCTGTCCGTCCGTTCATTGACATCTCTGTTCACTGTAATAAGTTTAATGTCTGTGTTTTGCGACCGCACCGCAAAACCCCACGGATTACATCTCACGTTTTTAATGCACTCTCGTCCAAAGTAGCGAACAGTCAACTGCCAGCCAGGGAGCCTCGTTAGCAGGAATACTCTCTCTTCCGTACGCTGTAGTGGACTGACGTCGTGTGTTTCGATGTTTGTTTAGGTGTAGCGTCCCCATACTACGGCGCAGTTACCTCGCATCGGAAGGAAGGACGGACAGATAATAATTGTCTGAAAATAAAATATTAAACTTTTCACTCGAGGGAAGGCTTGAACCAAGAACCTCTCGCTCCGCAGCTGCTCACGCTAACCACGGGTCCACGGCGCTCCTGAGCTCAGATTATCCTTGATGTTGCATATCTTGCACATGGACTACTCAGTTTGTATAATTTGCTTACTTTTTCATAGTTCCACACAACTTCTTCCTGTTTCCTCGATTGATATGTGTTCAATTTTTCAAGAGCTATCTGAGGGGGTTGCGATGGGGAGGTTCCCTTGTTAGCATTAAATTGTCTACTTCTAATACACGATGTTAGCAATGTTTCTGTGCAGTTAGAACGTAGGTTGGAAACTACGTCCACAAGTGACTAAACAAGTCTGAACCCTCTTAATTGTGTTGGAAAACACTTACTGCAATTTTGATAGCGATGTGCCTCTCACGTACGCAGTTAGCTTAGGTTTTGAAGCACAAAGCATGCATGGGCTATAACGAGACATTGCAGATTTTGCTTTCCCAAGAAAAGAGTCTGGTAGAGTAAAGTGCTGCGAACGAGGGGGCCATAGGTTTTTGACATGACTCGTTCCTCAAAAAACGTCTTCCAGAAGACATTGTGTTATTAGCTGCGAGCAGATTAGAGTCATATTTGTTGAAAGCATGAGTAGTGGATTTCGTCTTCATTTATCTGCCCACTGTTATCGTACATCATTAAAAATAACGATCACTGTTCACCGTTTAAATAGAGGTCCAATAATGCTCTGTTTGAGTATTATTACCCACTCTCCAATTTTCTGATCATGCAATTGCGCTTCAATCGTAGCCCGAGGACCTCCATTGACCATAACCGTGCGTTTTATGTGTTAACATGACTCACTGCTGGAACCAGGCCGTCTCTATACAGAAGGTGACATTCTTGTCAATAAAACATGTAAACCATTTGCAGTAGCATATTCTCTTTTCATGATCCGTATCTTTCAACTGAAGCACTGCTGTCTCTTTAGGCGGGAATAAATTCAATGTTGGTCTACTCCGCTTTACGCACGGCGGTTTTGAGTCCGATATCTTTCTCTTGTGCCAACTTGCTCAATGTTTCTGCTGGATTCTACTACATAGAGTCATAAATATCCAACAACTGTCGTTTGTTTAGTTTAGGTGGTCTTTCAGCTCTTTCTTCTTTTAAGACTGAGCCTGTCTCTCGAAAGTGCTCAATAAGTCGACGAATCGCATTGCGATGAGATACAGCTGTTTCTGGGAATGTTTCAGCGAATGTCTCCTGCTATAAATCCGTGTATTTATCCCCTTATCGAAACACAAGTAATTATTCGGACATCAAATATACGTATTCGTTGTTATAGAAGCGATCGATATTCGGTTTCCAGCTAAATAACATGCCAAAGCCTCTGATCTCAAGGAAGCGAATGCAGCGTCAGGTGGAGTTGCGGCCGGACTCGCCTAAGTTGTAGGCTTCCCGGTGTCACACAGTTGCAGTACTGCGTGCATAAGTGGCATCTATGTTCACAAGGGGACGCCACGACGTTGGACTCACGGATTTAGCTCAAACTTTGTACAGTACGATAGGACAAAATAATGTGCGAGTAGTGAGGCGTACTACTTTCGCGATTTCGACGAAATCGCTGCATTGCGAGGAGGGAGCAGGAGGAGGAGGATATTAGTGTTTAACGTCCCGTCGACATCGAGGCCATTAGAGACGGAGCGCAAGCTCGGGTGAGGGAAGGATGAGGAAGGAAATCGGCCGTGCCCTTTCAAAGGAACCATCCCGGCATTTGCCTGAAGCGGTTTAGGGAAATCACGGAAAACCTAAATCAAGATGGCCGGAGACGGGATTGAACCGTCGTCCTCCCGAATGCGAGTCCAGTGTGCCTGCATTGCGACCTTGAGCAAGTGACGGCAGCCGTGTAGTTATCATTCAAGTTTCGTAATCGGTGGATCTCTGGATCGAGTCACCTTACGCTTTATATTTTTTTCCAACTGTAGTTATTATTTCATACGTATTATGTTGAAAGGTAATGTGATGAAACAACACGTGTATTTGAATGAAATTTTATTGAATTTCCAATCTTATTTGGTTGTTTGCTAATATTATAGATATAACTGTCAGTAAGTAAACTACCAAAAGCATAAAGTTTTCCTGAAAATGTGTGCCTGTCATGATTTCCAAAATTACTTATACGTACAACCGGTTAAGGTGCCGAGAAATGCTTTGTACCTGGACACTTCGATCTGCAGATACTGGTTTCAAGGACGAGGGACAAGTATTGGGGAACCCAAGTCAAACACCGATAAATAAATGTGTAAATGACTTTATCCGATAATACAGCTAATTACAATATGTAGGATGTGAGGGTAATGTACGATTAATCGTCAGACCTACTTTCAACATTACAAAGTGTAAGATGATATTTTTCAGACAGACACAGAAAACGTAAGTTAAAACGACATCTACTACAAAGAATGAACTTTTTTTTTTGTATGCACAAGGGATCTTCGAAACGCCTAAGGAAAAACAGACCTTGTTGATATTTTTAACCATATCTTTTTCTGTCGACAATTAGATGTCAACTAGGTGTAATGCAACATTTCAGTAAATATCGGTGCCGGAAATTGGCGATGTACCATTGAATCTGTTTTAATAGCGGTCTCATAAGAAGCAATTTCTCGTTCGTTCTCCATGAAATACGAATAGTTATAAGACGCTTCATAAAGTTTTTAACTTGCCTACAGAAATAAATGTCGCATAACATTTGTTGTATTAACAAAAATTAGTTAACAGCCAAAGAGCATTGAAATTCAGTAAAAGTTCATGCAAAAACACGTCTTCATCTCGTTCCCTTTCAAATGTACTATGCACGAAATAATATGAGTAGTGTTTAAAAAATAAGAATTAAAAAAAGTATGAGCGGGACTCGATCCCGCGATCCACCGATTACGGAGCTTTAACTCTAACCACACGACCACCGCCAGCTCGTGCTCAGGATCACAAAGCACCGGCACATCACTGACACGCAAAACTTCTCTTGCAGCTTTCTCGAAATCGCCTAAGTAGTACGCCTTATTACTTGTACTTTATGGTGTCGTGATGGACTATTAAAACTGTCTAAAATTCGAAGTAGATCCGTGATGCGAACGTCGTGGCGTCCCCTTGTCAGTATCACCTATCTGTAGCATATAATGGAATTTGAAGTTTCTCCGGAATGTTTTCGTGAGGCAGTCACAATCTCTGGCCAAGTATTATGCGCATTCAGCACTATCATCCCGCTGAGGGTCCAATAACTTCTTTAACTACACTTAATCATTGCGGCCTTGTAGCTCGCCTTTATAGAGACATCGATGTTTTAATCCTCAGACTGATTCAGGGAAAGAACATAGACTTCACTGGATACTCACTTATTTTCTGATATAAAATACTGATAGAGAATTAACAAACTAATACACTAATTGAAAATAGTAGTGATCATTCATTGGTAGTTTCTATGAAGGACTTAGTAGGGCGTAAACAGCATTTAACTGCGCAGTTCCTTCTGCTGGAACAACATCGAATATTTTATATCTAGAGGGAGCATTTAGAGCAAGTCTCTACCGTACTAAAAGAAAACTGAAATGAAGAGATACTACAAACTTTGGGCACTTAGATTTGTTTGAAGATTTTATTTACTTTTTTTATCACTCGTTTCCAAACATGTGTGTATTTCTTTCTTTTTGACGTTAGTTTCATTGCGTATGAAATTTTTAAGCAATATAATTAATTCTACTTTTTTAGATAGCTGTTTTCCGTGTTTTGTAGAAGTAGAAAGTTTCTTGGTGCATTACTTGCGTGTAATTCAATTATTATCCCTGCATTTTCTCTTCGCTGCCATAAGGAGTGTAAAGGGACATCCTCCTCTAGCAATACTTTTCCTCAACAGTAGTAGTCGATACCAGTAATATTTTTCGAATTTGGACGGCTCAATAATATCTCGGCTGTTTTCCTGAAAAAATTTATACAATTATACACAAAATATGTTATATTTCAAGCTAAAATTTATGAAAAGGAATTACTTTATATTCGTTGTTACAATCGATATGTACTAGCTCTGAATGTACAGTTAAATTTTTTTAGGAACATTTGAAATTACGAATTATTTGGCACACTTAAAATTTATATTATTAATTACGCAATCTAGTACTATTTATTATGTTTACTCCTAGATTCATTTATGAAATAATAACTGAACCTAACAGAAACTGATTTGTCAAGAAAAATTGTAAACCCTTCGGAATATTGTTATTATCGCAGAGTGAGGGAGCTGTAATCATGCCTCTGATGCGATCGTAGATATTTTTAATATTTTGGGTGAACAACGTAATTTCGGCTTTGTTAATGTGAAAATTCAAAAGACAGTTTGATATGGTAAATTGTGACACAATAAATTACCGTAAAAACAAAAATTCTGCGATGAAATTCTTCAAAATTGCTTTGATCAATTTAACCATAAGAACCTAAAATGTGAGAATTTCAGCTTCAAGAATCAGACCCCTAGACAAGAATAACAGGAGCCAATTGTGCAAGAAAAGGAAAGTAAAAAGTTTATTGTAAATCTTACTCGTCGCAAATCTTCAAAAACGACTTTACTATAATAGACAGTAGCAACAACAATGAGGGAGGGGTAGATTACAGGGGTATCAAATAACTTAAACTTTCTGTGAAGAATTCTTACACTAAAATAAGAAAAATAAGTTCATAGAAACATATGCCATGAAAACCTTTGTTTACAACTTTGTAATGAAAGTTTTCATCGAGGCAAATTCCAGCTACTGACGTTTGTAACCAAACATCAGATTTATTTTGACTTCACACCTGCAGCTAGGCAACCTAAAAACATACACTGACGCAAAAGAATCACACCACCAAAAAGGAGTTGTGCGAGATAAACGAAAGTTGGTAAACGCCTTTTTACATCCGAAGAACGACGTCTATTGAAATTTGGCGCAAACCGGATAAGACTGGCGCTAGTGGCACCACTGTGAGGATGGAAATCAGGTTGGCTTTAAATTCGCATTTTAACGGTTGTGGGCGTTAGTTACCTTCGAGACTGGACACAGTGAGCTGCCGTTATTCAAATAGTTTCAAATGGCTCTGAGCACCATGGGACTTAACATCTGAGGTCATCAGACCCCTAGACTTAGAACTACGCAAACCTAACTAACCTAAGGACATCTCACACATCCATGCCAGAGGCAGGGGTCGAACCTGCGACCGTAGCAGCAGCGCGGTTCCGGACTGAAGCGTCTAGACTCGCTTGGCCACAGCGGCCGGCTGGCGTTAATCAAGAATGTCTACGACGACGACGACGACGCTATTACTAACAGCTCACTGCGTTTCAACGAGGTCTTGTAATGGGGCAACGAGAAGCTGGTTGTTCGCTCTGCGATATTGCAGAAACACTTTGAGGAAATGTAGCCCCTGTACAGCATTGCTGGCGAGTCGTCACGGAAAGATTTTGTAGCAAGAAGAGTGGGCTCCAGCGGGCCTAGTGGCACTACCGAGGACGAAGACGATCGTGTTCTTTGTATGGCACTGGCGCATTGTACTGCATCTTCATCAGCAATTCGATCAGCAGTTGGCACCACAGCGACACAACGCACTGTTATAAATCGGTTACTTCGAGGACAGCTCCGAGCCAGACGCTCTGTAAAGTGCATTCCACTGAGCACAAACCTACAAAGTTCGCGACTTCGGTGGCGTCAAGCGAGAGCTAATTGGAAAGTGGATTGGAAGTATGTTGTGTTTTCTGACGAAAGCTTGTTTTGCCTCGTTATGATTGATGGCTGAGTGTTGGTTACGTTCCCATTTACCCTTCTCTTCCGCGGTGTCGGCTGCAGCATGTTTGATGTTCTAGAGGTCACATTTACGGTAGTAATCACTTACAGGGGAACGAAAGGACAGATTAAATCTTGTATTAAATGGCGGACCAAACATGTAGTACGAGACCGGATCATCATGCACGGCTTTATATAAATGGTACGAGGGCTGTCCAGAAAGTAAGTTACGATTGATCGCGAAATGAAAATCACAGTGAAAATCAGACGTGTTTCATTTGTAACAGTTAGCTACACCTTTCAGCTACTTCTCTAAGTAGTCGCCGTTCTGACTCAGACATTCGTCGTAGCGTTGTACCAACTTTCCAATACCCTCATCATAGAAGGCAGCCGCCAGTGCTTTCCGCCAATTCTCTACGCTGGCCTAAAGCTCGTTGTCTGTGCCAAAATGTTGTCTTCATAGCCAGCGGTTCGTTTGAGCAGAGATGAAACTCAGTGGGAGACAATTACGGGCTGTATTGTGGGTAACCAAACACTTCCAATTGAAACGATGCAGGAACATCTTCATTGCCCCTGCAGAATGAGGCTGAGAATTATCATGAAGAAACAGCACGACAGTTATGTAATGTTGGTTGCATAGCTTCAAGGGAAAATTCTCACCAGGCCCTCGTACTTGGCGGGAGACACTATTTTCTATAACATCTTTACGCGCTCACTAAGAGCTCAGGAGTGAAAAGAGCGACATAATTCTACCTAGAGTCATACTAGAGACACTGCCCAACGCATCTTTGCAAAGCTTTATCGGATTTTCATAGTCGTTTCCATTTCGCGACCGATCGTAACTTACTTTCTGGACAGCCCTCGTATAACTTTCCCATGCTCAGGTCTGGTGACAAATACTTCCGATCGACTGATTGGTTCGTGCATTATGGCTCCCATATGCTGGAAACCGTTTTATGAAGTTCTCTACCGTAACCGTCTTTGCTATTAGTGTTTTGTTTTTAGCAGGGCATGCGCCTCGCTTTTCGATGGTTGGGGGTCTGGTGCTGTACTTTGTGCGAAAGAGCCCTTTGTAAACCTACCGTCTGACATCTGTAAAACGTTCTTAAAGAACGTTTTACACACCTTCTCGTCGACTCCCTCTTCATCCTGGAAATGGTACAGACGTGTTGTTACTCTTCGAGACTGTAGTACCAGAGGAAGACGCGCGTGCCGTAGGGAGTACCTTTACCATAGCAAAAATATATGCCGACTGCAAATCTAAACTACCTAATGCATAGAACGAGTCAAATAGATATTGCTGGTGTTCAGGCGAAAAATGTCGACCACTTTCCTTCCTACACGGGCATGCTCCAAGGGTGGGACATTTCTTTGGCATTACATTTCCCTTCACGTTAATGTATTCTTCCCCTTTCGATTGCTTTTCTTTTCGAATGTTCCATGCCCACAGGTGTGCATTCCGGACCCGTATTCTTCCTCGTTGCGGTGCAAGTACGTACGAATACTACGATTCCTCCCTCCCCGCCCCCCCCCCCCCCATGTAGTGAGTGTGGTATACTTCGACGTACTGGGTAGACTGGGCTCTGCTAACATGACACGTAACTCATCCACTGTACCTCTTGCACGCTGGCTGAATCGGCCAGGTCCACAATCCACGTCTGAGGCATCGGTAGTAGTGTCCGACCCAAATAGGTCTGAAATGAAGATGTTCCTTATCTGCACCGGTGTCCATATCAAATCATGTGTGTCCAACGAGGGAACATAAACAACAGTGGCCTATGTGGCATAGGCCACTATTGAGCCCCGTTTCGTATGGTACTGCACGGTACATAAACATCTGACGCTACCACTTTGTCTACGGTGTCCGAATACATGTCCGATGATTGTGGAATGTAATGGTAGGGCGTAAAGTGATGTTCTGTGTGAATATCTCATTTTTTCCGGACATTTTGGTTAGACCACTATTGTGCCTATAGCCTCATATGTGAATATCGCTACCCCTTGTCACCTCAGTGTGTACTATTTGTCTGCAAACAAAACTCCAAGTTTAAGTGTATCAAAAAATTCGCTAGGTACAGATAACTTATCACTGCGGAATGCATTGTTTTGATTCGAAATATCGAAAATAAAGTTTCTCCAGAGTTCACATTGCAGTGCTGCTTTAGGTGTTTCCACTACAGCTGGGGTTTAGAAACAGCTCTTGTCTAGTACAATCTGCTTTCCGATACTACCCAACCTTCGCCTATATCTGTCAAAGTAAGACGTAGTACTTGGAAACCCATTCCCAAGTGGTGTTATTTCCGCTTTCCCAGCGGCAAAACCTAAAACAACTTAAGACCACTGGTCGCTGCAAACAGGAAATCCGGTTTCCAAATTCAGTTTTGCTCAAATTATCGAATCTTACGTGTGTTTATAATACATTTGGGGGGGGGGGGGGAACAACATTTGTAACGGATTTTACGGGTTACTTCAGATGTCAGAACTTAATTGATCTCACATTGTGTGTATTAGCTTCTTTTGCGTGATTGTAATAACGGTAATGGCAGTAGATTTATATCATCGTGTTTAGTCTTTCGCCAGCCAGCCACTGGCCACGGGAGATAATTTCCTGGCGATATCAGGCGTTCCCCCAAGGAAGTGTAATAGGCCCTCTATTGTTCCTGATCTATATTAACGACAAAGGAGACAATCGGAGTAGCCGTCTTTGATTGTTTGCAGATGATGCTGTCATTCACCGTCTTGTAAAGTCATCAGATGATCAAAACGACTTGCAAAATGATTTAGATAAGATATCTGCATGGTGCAAAAAGTGGCAATTCACCCCGAAAAAAGAGAAGTGTGAAGTTATTTACATGAGTACTAAAAGAAATCCGCTAAATTTCTATTACGCGATAAGTCACACAAATCTGAAGGCTGTAAAATCAGCTAAATACTTAGGGATTACAATCACAAATAACCTAAATTGGAACGATCACGTAGATAATACTGTGGGTACAGCAAACCAAAGACTGCGATTCATTGGCAGAACACTTAGAAGGTGCAACAGGTCTACTAAAGAGACTGCTTACACTACGCTTGTCCGCCCTATTCTGGAGTGTTGCTGTGCGGTGTGGGATCCGCATCAGGTGGGACTGATGGATGACATCGAAAAAGTACAAAGAAGGGCAGCTCATTTTGTATTATCGTGAAATAGGGGAAATAATGTAACAGACATGATACTTGAATTGGAGTGGCAATTATTAAAACAAAGGCGTTTTTCGTTGCGACGGGATCTCCTGGTGAAATTTCAATCACCAGTTTTCTCCTCCGATTGCGAAAACATTCTGTTGGCACCCACCTACGTAGGGAGAAATGACCATCACGATAAAATAAGAGAAATCGGTGGTCGCACAGAAAATTTAAGTGCTCGTTTTTCCCGAGTGCCGTTCGAGAGTGGAACGGTAGAGAGACAGCCTGAAGGTGGTTCATTGAACCCTCTGCCAAGCACTTTGTTGTGAATAGCAGAGTAATCACGTAGAGGACGAGATGGTTTGTCACAGAAACTGCTAGGCCATGCCAAGCCATTTTATATCTTATTTTAATCGACAAGTGAAAATACTCTTTGTATAATACATTTCAGACTGGAAGCAGTTTAATGTGTAAGCTAGAAATTTAAGTAAATGATTTATGCCCAACAGATGTCCGGACCATCTGTTGAAAGTACTTTGCTGTCTTACAAACCTTTAGAATTTCAATTAGTATATTCTAGTCAACATTGTCAAAAGCTTTTCTCTGTATCTACAAATGCTGTCGATGTAGCTTTGCCTTTCTGCAGTCCATTTATGTCTTAACTGTCAGTATCGGCTCGTGTGTTCTGACATTTCTCTGGAACACAAACTGACCTGCCACGAGGTTTTTCCATTCTTCTGTAAATAATTTGCGTCAGTCACTTTCAACCATGATATTTTCTGTAATATTAACACTTACCAGCACCTGCCTGCATTAGAATTACTACATTCTTTTTGAAGTCTGGTGGTATTTCACCTGTCTCCTACCGGATGCAACAACCTTTCCAAGGTGATCCAAGGATATCAGTAGTTCCCTGGAAATGTCTACTTCAAGCGCTGTGTTTCGACCTACGTCTTTCAGTGCTCAGTCAAATTCTTCTCGCATCGCATTTTCCCATTCCAAAATATTGTCATATAATATCCTTTCTGTTAGGCTTCTATATGGTCTATACATATTTAAACCTTTTTGATTTCTTTTTTGTACAAGCGGCAACATCATGCTCAATTATTTTAATACAGTATTCCTAGGAATTTTGGACGGGTGCGTGACCCCACGTAATAAAGTATGACCGGACATTTTATTTGGTCGTGCATCGACCACAGTTAGCGAAAAATATTTCGCGCCAACAAAATCACTTCCTAATTGGTGTGGTTGTGTGTGCACTGGGAGACGGTGTTCGGGCACACACAGGAATGTCGCGTCGAAGGTATTACTGTTACTTTGGTAAATTCTTGTTGAAGGTAACTAAAGAAATTTATGTTTTAAGTCCATCCGTGATTTGTGGCAATTTTTTTTCTTCTAGAAACGTCAACCGACAGATAAACATTATCTTAAAACTGTTGGTTTAACTCTGTCTGCAAGACCAATGGATATTTATTTCGCCAAGTTTCTGGTTGTCCGGTCACTTAAAATAGTTACAGTTTCCACCGTCCAACCATCCTACACTTAATTGCTTGAATCGGCTTACATCTAAGTAATTGCAATGTTCCGTGTTTCAAAGGAATGGTTGCACCTGCGATGATTTATAGCATTACCATGTTACATTTAATTTATATTTATGCTACATATGTCAGTGACGAAAGTGATGCATTCAGAAGGGAAGACTGGTCCTTGATATCCTATGTACTGGCCCTGGGACGGAGTTTACATCCCGGCTGGTCCCACACACGTTCTGTCGGCAACTGAGGCTCTTTATGGCCATCTGAGTACCTCAGTCAAGCAGACGTTCCATAGAGACAAGTCCCATGTGTGGATGACCTTAGTCCTGTTGAAAAATTGCACCACAATGTGTCACATGAGAGACAACGCATAAGATAGTGTTGTCCGTGACATATATTTGTGCCGTCAAAGTTCCCTCAACCAATACTAGCCGTGACTTGAAGTCACTACAACCATTACACCAGGCGTAACACCGCTGTGTCTCTGAAATTATTGGAATAGTATGATCTCAGATCGGCAGCAAATTCGCCCACTATGGTCATTTGGAGCAGTGCAGAGCTATAATTCATTGCTGAACACAGTGCAACACCATTCATCAGCCGATGCTGCCTGGTGACAGCACCACTTCAAATGCAACTGCTTGGGTTACGTATACAGACCGAGGCAGCGAGTGTAAATTTGTACCAACGGCGGGGAATCGACCCTGGGTGTCTTGCTTACTATGCAGTGGCGTTAGCCACTAAGCCACCTTGAAACAGCGGTTCACGTAACTGCATGGATTACCTTGGCACATCTCCCTTCTGGGGCCGATGACCGTAGCAGTCTGGTCCCTTTAATCCCACAAACAAACCAACCAACCAACCAACCAACCAACCAACCAACATCTCCCTTCTCAATCCAAATTCTGACTGCTGCCTCCGTCTACTTTAAATTCCTCCTTACACACCAACAGAATTGCCGAGGCTCTTCATGTTCTGGAATACCACGCCAGCATCGAACGTAAATGGAGGATCCAGTCTGAAACCCAGACTTGTACTAATGAAATGAAGTGCACCGCTTCAGTTTATATTCATAAAATCACGTGTGTATGAGACCAGCAAAGTCTCTGAAATTGTGTCATTTCATTTGCTCGAGTTGTGTTAACTATAGCCTACTGATGCGACGGTAATTCCCTAGTCCGGCTGCTGCCAGATTCCGGTGGGTGCGAGATGGCAGTGTTACAAATAGACCATTAGTTGTTCGTATTGGAGCGAAGGTGTAGCTACGATGTGGTTTGTGAACAGTACAGCAATCCTTGTGGCGACCAAACGAAGTCGACAGGGAACTTTACGATAGTGTACCACCCCTCATTTCCCATGCAGTCCATTATTGAGCTACTGTCTTATGCGAATACCCCCACAAATCTGGATTTTGCACAATCCAACATGCCGGGCAAATGGAGACCCAAGATGAGTCTCCTTTTCAAGCTCTTTCAGGTGCTGATAACCCCGCTCGAACAAGTATGCGGATTCTCCGTGTTCTTCCCACTGATCACGCCCATTATATATCCTACCAGCCCTGGTAACAACAAAAGAACTAATGCACTGTTAGCCGTCCTACATGTCACAGACAATTCCAACTCTTAACACTTACGTAAATGCTGATGGTACGTTACAGTGTAATCCGTCCATGTCTTCTGTGTGCTTCATCTTTTTCTTCTGTCTATGTATCTAAGTATGCATCATGTATGCAGCCTACTTAACACTAGAATAAATCTGTACTTCAGAATGAACTGTTTAAACTTGGACAATGAACACGAGCAAACTCCTGCAATCACTTATTCATTATGATGTGTGTTTAACATACATCCCGGCATCCCGAGAATGTGCAGAATCCAACATACGTCGCTGAGAATAAAAGTGGTATGAGATCGGTCACCTGATTTCTAAACTTTCGCAACCCTTTCGAAGATGAAATATTACAAACGGCTGTATCATTGGCAATAATGGAGGATTTGTTTTTCAGTTCACGAGGGTACACACAATTAGGCAATTTTTGTATTTTGTTCGCAAGACTGTATGGAAGCAGGCTACTAATGCCATGTAGAATTCATATGCTTTCCATTGTGGGCCACCCTAGTCCGCTGTAACTAGCTATGTTAAGAATGTTGCACAATACCTTAAAAGTAAAGTAAATAATATGCCAGGAGTGATGCTAAAATGATGTGTTAAGTTTCAGTTTAACAACTTAAACAATTTTCGATATTTGGACGTTTTACGTAAGTCATCGGCGCAACAGGAAGGAGCTAGAAACTTCATACTTTATACTCGGGTTCCTTTTTCATTGCAATTTAATGTAAACAACATGCTGGATCTCACAAAGTAATATTTTGGTTGAATTTCATGATTTTCTGTTTTTGTGTCCTAAAAGTACGGAAGCAAGGTTGATTAAGTAAGTGATTAGATAAAGCTAGGATGTTTAGATTTAGGTAGAATGGAGATAAGCTATAACAACAAAGATGTAAGAAGTTTCCAAAAGGTAGCTATAAAACTTTAGCTGTACCGTCTCCCCAAAGGGCAAGTTCAGAGCTCATCTATTGCGTGCAGTGCAACTAAAATAATTCTCTCACCAAAAGTATTCAACCTAGCCACATCAGAATTTTATTGTAGATACTTGCGTACAGATTGCGAATGAAGGAATTATTTAGTAACTAAGTGGTCCTCTACTAGCCCAAGCAGCTAGTCAGGAAGGCAAATTACGTCGGCTGCGCTTCCGGCGGTCTGCACCGAGACTATATAAATAAGAGCACTGTGAGCTAGAGGCAGGCCTCAGTTCTCTTCTAGATTCGTATCAGCACGCACTCTGTACTCTGTGTCGGAAGCCGCGTCGCGTCTGTGCAGTTGCAGGGAACAGCCTTGGATGCCGTATTACGTAACTCGGTATGCACGTAACAATGAGTTTGCATTGGGGTAAAGTGTTAATTGCGGAATGACCTCAGTGATTCTCAGTTTGCGTGTGTCGTATTTTCACGTGTCGCTGCAGGACACACCTATCATTCATAACGTGGCATTTTATGAGTATTAACATCAAATTTTGGCGAGCATTCACTTTGAACATTTACATTAATTACAGGCATCAGGTTTTTGCTAATCACTTTGTGGTTGCCAACATTGTAATTAGAGAGCCTGTGTTGAGAAAGGCAACGATAGAAATTTCCACCCGCTGCCCCACAAGACGATAATATATCATTTGGAAAAATTCATGTGTTGACTGCAGTAATATTTCACGTACTGTGATAATATGGCGAAAACAAAAAACTGCGCGCCCTGCCAACAATAGCGTTAATAAGCAGCTGAATACCTGGTCAGCTAAACATATCTGAACAGAAATGGACTGTGGTGTTGAAAATCCGTTCCAATGTTCGCCTGAAATGATTGTTAAAGAAACGAGAAAAATACAAATTTTACCGGACAGCAATTTGAATCTGGTTTCAAAGGAAAACATCTTATGCCTTGTCCAGTACACTACCTGGGTAGTTGTCACAGCCAGAAAACGCGTGTGAATGACATTCGCTTGCATTTGACGAAATACACTCCTGGAAATGGAAAAAAGAACACATTGACACCGGTGTGCCAGACCCACCATACTTGCTCCGGACACTGCGAGAGGGCTGTACAAGCAATGATCACACGCACGGCACAGCGGACACACCAGGAACCGCGGTGCTGGCCGTCGAATGGCGCTCGCTGCGCAGCATTTGTGCACCGCCGCCGTCAGTGTCAGCCAGTTTGCCGTGGCATACGGAGCTCCATCGCAGTCTTTAACACTGGTAGCATGCCGCGACAGCGTGGACGTGAACCGTATGTGCAGTTGACGGACTTTGAGCGAGGGCGTATAGTGGGCATGCGGGAGGCCGGGTGGACGTACCGCCGAATTGCTCAACACGTGGGGCGTGAGGTCTCCACAGTACATCGATGTTGTCGCCAGTGGTCGGCGGAAGGTGCACGTGCCCGTCGACCTGGGACCGGACCGCAGCGACGCACGGATGCATGCCAAGACCGTAGGATTCTACGCAGTGCCGTAGGGGACCGCACCGCCACTTCCCAGCAAATTGGGGACACTGTTGCACCTGGGGTATCGGCGAGGACCATTCGCAACCGTCTCCATGAAGCTGGGCTACGGTCCCGCACACCGTTAGGCCGTCTTCCGCTCACGCCCCAACATCGTGCAGCCCGCTTCCAGTGGTGTCGCGACAGGCGTGAATGGAGGGACGAATGGAGACGTGTCGTCTTCAGCGATGAGAGTCGCTTCTGCCTTGGTGCCAATGATGGTCGTATGCGTGTTTGGCGCCGTGCAGGTGAGCGCCACAATCAGGACTGCATACGACCGAGGCACACAGGGCCAACACCCGGCATCATGGTGTGGGGAGCGATCTCCTACACTGGCCGTACACCACTGGTGATCGTCGAGGGGACACTGAATAGTGCACGGTACATCCAAACCGTCATCGAACCCATCGTTCTACCATTCCTAGACCGGCAAGGGATCTTGCTGTTCCAACAGGACAATGCACGTCCGCATGTATCCCGTGCCACCCAACGTGCTCTAGAAGGTGTAAGTCAACTACCCTGGCCAGCAAGATCTCCGGATCTGTCCCCCATTGAGCATGTTTGGGACTGGATGAAGCGTCGTCTCACGCGGTCTGCACGTCCAGCACGAACGCTGGTCCAGCTGAGGCGCCAGGTGGAAATGGCATGGCAAGCCGTTCTACAGGACTACATCCAGCATCTCTACGATTGTCTCCATTTGAGAATAGCAGCCTGCATTGCTGCCAAAGGTGGATATACACTGTACTAGTGCCGACATTGTGCATGCTCTGTTGCCTGTGGCTATGTGCCTGTGGTTCTGTCAGTGTGATCATGTGATGTATCTGACCCCAGGAATGTGTCAATAAAGTTTCCCCTTCCTTGGACAATGAATTCACGGTGTTCTTATTTCAATTTCCAGGAGTGTAGATGCAGTGGTTGAGATACTCGACTGATTCTCGAAAATTGAGTTCTAGTCCCAGTTTGGCTATACACCCTCTGGTGTCCCACAGTTTTTCTGAAGTACATAAGATGAGTGCCCAAGTCATTCCTGCCTTATCTTTGTTAAAATCGAAGTGGTGCTTCGCTGACCTCATTGCGAACAGAATGTGAAATCTCGACACCCACCCTCTTCGTCTGCACTTGCAATTGTTCAAATGGCTCTAAGCACTCGGACTTAACATCTGAGGTCATCAGTCCCCTAGAACTTAGAACTACTTAAACCCAACTAACCTAAGGACATCACACACATCCATGCCCGAGGCAGGATTCGAACCTGTGACCATAGCAGCAGCGCGGTCCCGGACTGAAGCCCTAGAACCGCTCGGCCATAGCGGCGGGCTGCAATTAGTGCGAAAATATCAGTAGTAACCAAGAACTGGAAGCCTTGGAAGAAATCTGAAGGTGATTCGAGGAAAATTATTTGCACTTTGCAAGCACGTTTGGTGGCTCACTGTCCTCAAAAGGCCGGTGCCCAGGACTGTATTCCTGACGACCAAAGAAATTTCATTTTTATCAACACATTTACCCCATAAGGATAGAATATGCCATCTAAAATTTATTACATCTTTATCATTATTATCATCATCTTCTTTCCTTCCTTAGGTCTGGTTAAACCATCAAGCGTGACTTCCTTTTAACTGTACGGTATATGTTACATTGCATTTAGGAACTTTCTGGTCATTGAACATGTATCAATAATTACAGATTTTTGTAGTTGTTTTTATATATAAGTTTGGATGTAGCTGTATTGCGTTGATGTACTGGTGGATATTGTGTGGTATGACTCCTGTAGTTGATAGTATAATTGGTATAATGTCAACTTTATCCTGATGCCCCATGTCCTTGACTTCCTCAGCCAGTTGGATGTATTTTTCAATTTTTTCTCATGTTTTCTTCTGTATATTTGCTGTATTGGGTATGGATATTTCGATTAGTTGTGTTAATTTCTTTTTATTGGTGAGTATGATGTCAGGTTTGTTATGTGGTGGTGTTTTATCTGTTATAATGGTTCTGTTCCAGTATAATTTGTATTCATCATTCTCCAGTGCATAATGTGGTGCATACTTGTATGTGGGAACGTGTTTTATTAGTTTATATTGTGTGGCAAGCTGTTGATGTATTATTTTTGCTACATTGTCATGTCTTCTGGGGTATTCTGTATTTGCTAGTATTGTACATCCACTTGTGATGTGATCTACTGTTTCTACTTCTTGTTTGCAAAGTCTGCATTTATCTGTTACGGTATTGGGATCTTTAATAATGTGCTTGCTGTAATATCTGGTGTTTGTTTGATCCTGTATTGCAATCATGAATCCTTCCGTCTCACTGTATATATTGCCTTTTCTTAGCCATGTGTTGGATGCGTCTTATCTATGTGTGGCTGTGTTAGATGATATGGGTGCTTGCCATGTAGTGTTTTCTTTTTCCAATTTACTTTCTTCGTGTCTGTTGATGTTATGTGATCTAAAGGGTTCTAGAGGTGGTTATGAAATTGTAGTGGTGTAGCCGATGTATTTATATGAGTGATTGCTTTGTTTATTTTGCTAGTTTCTGCTAGTTCTAGAAAGAATTTTCTTAAATTGTCTACCTGTCCATAATGCAGGTTTTTTATGTCGATAAATCCCCTTCATCCTTCCTTTCTGCTTAATGTGAATCTTTCTGTTGCTGAATGTATGTGATGTATTCTATATTTGTGGCATTGTGATCGTGTAAGTGTATTGAGTGCTTCTAGGTCTGTGTTACTCCATTTCACTACTCCAAATGAGTAGGTCAATATTGGTATAGCATAAGTATTTATAGCTTTTGTCTTGTTTCTTGCTGTCAATTCTGTTTTCAGTATTTTTGTTAGTCTTTGTCTATATTTTTCTTTTAGTTCTTTAATATTTGTATTATCTATTCCTATTTTTGTCTGTATCCTAGATATTTATAGGCATCTGTTTTTTCCATCGCTTCTATGCAGTCGCTGTGGTTATCCAATATGTTATCTTCCTGTTTAGTGTGTTTTCCCTTGACTATGCTATTTTGCTTACATTTGTCTGTTCCAAAATCCATATTTATATCATTGCTGACTACTTCTGTTATCTTTAGTAATTGCGTTGTTGTTTTGTTGCTGCCAGTAGTTTTAGATCATCCATGTATAGCAAATGTGTGATTTTGTGTGGGTATGTTCCAGTAATATTGTAACCATAATTTGTATTATTTAGCATGTTGGATAGTGGGTTCAGAGCAAGGCAGAACCAGAAAGGACTTAATGAGTCTCCTTGGTATATTCCACGCTTAATCTGTATTGGCTGTGATGTGATATTATTTGAATTTGTTTGTATATTAAGTGTGGTTTTTCAATTTTTCGTTACTATGTTTAGGAACTGTATCAATTTAGGATCTACTTTGTATATTTCCAATATTTGTAGTAACCATGAGTGGGGTACACTATCAAAAGCTTTTTGGTATTCAATGTATGCGTAGTGTAGCGACCTTTGTTTAGTTTTAGCTTGATATGTCACCTATACATCTATTATCAGTTGCTCTTTACATCCTCGTGCTCCTTTGCAACAGCCTTTTTGTTCTTCATTTACAATTTTATTCTGTTTTGTATGTGTCAATTTCTGTGTAATGACTGAAGTTAATATTTTGTATATTGTTGGTAGGCATGTTATGGGGCGATATTTTGCTGGGTTTGCTGTGTCTGCTTGATCTTTAGGTTTCAGATAAGTTATTCCATGTGTGAGTGTATCAGGGAATGTGTTTGGGTCTGCAATGTAACTGTTAAATAATTTAGTTAGATGTGAATGTGTTGAGGTGAACTTCTTTAGCCAGAAATTTGCTATTTTATCTTTTCCAGGGGCTTTCCAATTGAGAGTAGAATTAATTGCTTGGGTGACTTCATGTTGCAAAATTATCACTTCAAGCATTTGCGGTATCACCTTGTATGTATCTGTTTCTGCTTGTATCCACCATGCATGCCTGTTATGTTGTAATGGATTTGACTATATGTTGCTCCGGAAGTGTTCCATGTCTGTTATGTTTGGTGGATTGTCTATTTTAATGTGTGTGTTATGTATTGTCTGGTAAAATTTCTTTTGGTTTGTGTTGAATGATTGGTTGTTTCCTTCTATTTTCACTTTTTTTGTATCTTCTAAGTCGTTTGGCCAATGCTTGTAATTTCTGCTTCTTTTCATCTAATTGCTCTATCGCTTCTTGCTGTGAGATTTTACCTAACCTTTTTCGTTTTTGTCTGATGTTTCATTTCTTATAAATTGTGTTAGCTGTCCGATGTCTTCTCAGTTTTTCTATTTTGATCTGTAGCCTGTGTTGCCATGCTGGTTTTGTGGGTTTCTTCTGTGTGTTGGTTGGTTCTGATCTCTGCCTAGTATGTGTATTTAGTGTAGTGAGTGCTCCTATATAAACCAGTAGTTGTAACCCTTCCATAGCTGTGTTTTCATTTATTTTGTTGTGTATGATTGTGTTTATAGTTTTTATTGTTGTTTCGACTTGTGGGTTATTTGGCGGTCTATGCAAGACTGGTCTAATGTCTGTATTTGTCTTTGTATTCTATATATGTCAGCTGAAATTTTTCTTCTCTATCTAACGTGTGTGACTTCGAGCTCTATTTGTGCTTGTTCTGGTGGCTGTCTTAAGATTTCGTTTTCCTCTGATTGTTTAATTGATGTGTGTGTTCTTCGTTTGTTTGCTCTGGGACGTTTGAGTCCATTACTGTATTTTCTTCTTCTGATTGCACATTATTTTGTTCCAGTATTTGTTGTACTTGTTGTTTGATGTTTTCTAATTCTGACTGGGGTATCCTGTTATTTTTATTATTACACGGATCTGATCAGCTAGTCGTTGTTGTGTTAAAAATTTTAATTCTGGCTATCTGATAATAAATGTTGTGTATACTTGTGGTCTGTATCCAGTTGTGTTGGTTCCTAGGTTTGTTGCTTGGTAATAACAGAACATGAGGTGTCGATTAACTTCATCTGACCATCTCATCCTCTGTTTTCCTTCTAGGGTGGTTGCAGGAAGCATATCCTGCAAAACACCTCTATTTGGATTTAAATCATTTTAGAGTTGGCTAGCAGTGTCGTTACCATTGTGGGCGGGCATAGGGTTCAAACGTAGTCCCCGACCATGACGGCGCTTATTATTATTATTATTATTATTATTATTATTATTATTATTATTATTATTATTATTTCCTTACTATAGAGACAAATGAGAATATTTTATCCATACTTGATCTTGAGAACTCCGCTTGTAGCTGGTTGCATGGTTCTCCAACAAACAAATGGAAGTTTTATTGATTTAGAATGTGCACATGAATCTCGCCGCCTGTGATGCTACGCTGAGGAGCAAAACTCGTATATTATCATATGTGTTATTTCGCTACATCCATTTAAAACTTCCAAGGAACTAGCATTTTTGTCTGATTGCCACGTATATCTGGAAATGTTTGCTTGTACATTTCCCAGATGTTACTCTGTCTGGCTGATACTTGCGATCTAATATCAAGATGGTGCACTACAATTTTGGCTGACGTTAATCGCAACAATATTACGCCAATAGCGTTCAACTTGTCCTGGGCAAACATTTTTTTTTGTATATTTTGAAGATGAATTTCAAATAATTTATTGACTGTAAAGCTACGGACATTATGGCCAGAGAAATAAAGCGAAAATAGTGTGAGCATCTTAAATTCTTTATTTCAGCAAATTTACAATTAGTACAGTACATGAATAATAATAAAAATTGATATGGAAACAATTGTCACTATATCACACACACACACACACACACACACACACACACACACACAACTTTCACCTTAGACATGGTAGTGGCGAAATATTGTGAAGTGAGAACGTTTAACTGCTGTTGCACTGGCTGGCGCTTGTCAGCGTGGTCCAGGTCTACACTTTACAGTAAAGGGCTGCGATGTTTGGTGAGCACGGCGCGCTTAGGAAGGCGAGTGTCCTCCCTGCTGCGTGGGTCCGGCCGGAAGCTGGTCTGCGTCGCTGTGGTGTCCAGCGCGAAGCTGCCGTCAGAGCAGGAGCTGTCGCAGCACGTGGGGATGTCCGACATGGTGGCCGCCTTCACCTCCACCTCCAGCTCCTCCTGCTCCTGAAACGCAGCCAACGCACCCTTTCTATGTTACAGGCACTGAAGCGGTACTATCCCTGATATCTTCAGTTTTCAAGTTCTGTATAGTCTAACTATATGCTTCCAGATATTTTCAAATCTCAAACATCTATGACATAAGCAGACAAGCGACGAACGAAAATTTGTACCAACACCAAGATTCGAAGCCAGGTCTCCTGCTCACTAGGCATAACCAAAACAGGGAAGTAGGAGTAATCCACTGAATTACAGGTCACTAACGTCGATTTGCAGTAGGGTTTTAGAACATATACTGCATTCGAACATTATGAAGTACCTCGAAGAAAACGATTTATTGACATGTAGTCAGCACGGATTTAGAAAATGTCGTTCTTGTGAAACAACTAGCTCTTTATACTTATGAAGTAATAAGTCCTATCGACAGGGAATGTCAAATTGATTCCATATTTTTAGATTTACAGAAGGCTTTCGACACCGTTCCTCGCAAGCGTCTTCTAATCAAATTGCGTGCCTACGGAGTATCGCCTCAGTTGTGCGACTGGATTCGTGATTTCCTGTCAGAAAGATCACAGTTCGTAGTAATAGAAGGAAAGTCATCGAGTCAAAGAAGTAATATCCGGCGTTCCCCAAGGAAGTGTTATAGGCCCTCTATTGCTCCTGATCTATATTAACGACATAGTAGACAATCTGAGTAGCCGTCTGAGATTGTTTGCAGATGATGCTGTCATTTACCGTCTTGTAAAGTCATCAGATGATCAAAACGATTGCAAAATGATTTAGATATCTGTATGGTGCGAAAAATGGCAATTGACCCTGAATGATGAAAAGTGTGAAGTTATCACATGAGTACTAAAAGAAATCAGCTAAATTTCGATTACGCGATAAGTCACACAAATCTGAAGGCTGTAAATTCAACTAAATACTTAAGGATTACAATTACAAATAATTGGAACGATCACATAGATAATATTGTGGGTAGATCAAACCAAAGACTGCGATTCATTGGCAGAACACTTAGAATGTGCAACAGGTCTACCAAAGAGACTGCTTACACTACGCTTGTCCGCCCTATTCTGGAGTATTGCTGTGCGGTGTGGGATCCGCATCAGGTGGGACTGACTGATGACATCGACAAAGTACAAAGAAGGGCAGCTCGTTTTGTATTATCGCGAAACAGGGGAGATAGTGTCACAGACATACGTGAATTGGAGCGGCAATCATTAAAACAAAGCCGTTTTCCGTTGCGACGGGATCTTCTCATGAAATTTAATCACCATTTTTCTCCTCCGATTGCAAAAACATTTTGTTGGCACCCACCTACATCGGGAGAAATGATCATCACGATAAATTAAGAGAAATCAGGGGTCGCACAGAAAATGTAAGTGCTCATTTTTCCCGCGTGCCGTTCGAGAAAGGAACGGTAGAGAGACAGCCTGAAGGTGGTTCATTGTACCCTCTGCCAGGCACTTCATTGTGAATAGCACAGTAATCACGTAGACGTAGACGCTCTAACCACTGTGCCATTCTGGCACACTGCCTTTCAGAACTCCGCGGGCTACCCTAACACTCCTCCCTCTATCCAAATTCCCATTCACACCTCAGCCACCTTGGTTTGCCCCCTAAACTCAGAATAGCAGAGGCTCTCCAACTGAATTGGAGTAGCCCCTCGGCATAGTATGAAACAGGGGATCCTGCTTGAAACTAACACCCAAACCTCCAGATGTCAGACGCTCAGATCGGGACCAAACGTATGTAGATAGAGTATCATTCGAAACTCCAATTAGTTCTTGCTATGTCCTCTCGTCCAGTACAACATGCGTGAACGGTAGCTAAAAGTAACACCGGAACATATAGCATTGCCTCCGATAAAAAACAGGAGAAATACATGGCAAAGACTAAACAATGGAGAAGCGCTATCCGTGCCATCAGAATTACAAACATTATTATCTGTGTTCTATTGTAGAGGAAGAATGAGTGTTTTTTGTTTCATGGTCTTATCGATTCTGCTGTTCTCGCTGACGGACGTTAACTGTTCACGGTCTGTAACTGATACAATTATTTGTAGTAGAAATATAATTGTGTTGAATAGACATATATGAGATCAATAATTGTAGTGCGTGTTTTTTGTGAATAGCGAGTACCTATCCTGTATATGATTCAGTACGCAATAATTAAATGTTGCCCTGGCCATTTCTGTGTAAGGTCATTATTGTAGCGACGCCATTAATAACAAAAATTATATAAGTTCTTCTAACAGTCATTTAATGCTTAAAGTATAGAAGGAATAATTTTAACAATTTGAAAACGGCGTCGTGCAATATTTTTCACTTCATATTAGGCCAGAGGCACAGATTTTATTAACAACAATATCATTGAATGCTTACGCTGCCATAGGCATAGGCAGCTATCCTGGAGCATCAAGCCCCACAGATAAAATTAATTAAAAATGGTTTGAATGTACTATCGCGTAATATTAAAAGAGGATTTTTAATCCAACATGAGTAGGACTGATATCTTCACGTTGGGATATGTATGCTATTGTTGGTGATAGCGCCCTGAGAAAAATCAGTCGTGGCTTGTAACATAAAATAGAAAAGATATTATTTCTATTTTTCAAAACAGTTTCATACAATAAGAATAGCGGCACAGTTATCGTTGTATGAAGAATTCAATACTAACCATAAATTCAATTAATTGATCATTATGTCATAAACGACGGAAGAAAGGAAAGGCGTATCTGTGGATAATTGCTTTGGAGATCTGACGTGGGTGAATTGGTAGTGCGTTAGTTCATCGTGCTAGAGGTCCTACGTTCGAAACCCACTAATGACAAATCTTATTAACTGTTTAGGTGTGAAATTATTGTATGGGAGAAAATTTTTCCGATGTGTAAAAGGATTTTTCGGAGATTTTAGCAATGTTCAATTGACAGTCTACTTTCGCTTCGGTAGTTGAAAGTAGCAAACCTATAGAGTACGTTTGCATAGATAGGGGTGCTCTGTCGGACATGCGAAACAGAACAGACACCACTCATGATTAGGTTCCTAGTGCATTTGTAGTTTCACAGAATAAACAATCGGAACAGTAGAATAAAGGAACAACTGCATCGCACGTGCGGAAACATTCTTAATCCCATATAACACTTATAATACAGTAAGAGAAAAAATGTCAACATTAGGATTTGAACCCTAGGTACGATGATCTAACACTACCAACTTCCCCACGGAAGCTCAACCTATGTAAGTCACTGCTTTTCCTGTGTACCACAGTTTTGGTGTTGCTTTTAATTAAAGTTAACGCCCGTTCTGATGGACATCACATAGTACGAACTAAATCGGCGTTTTGGTTGATACTCTGTCAACATACATTTGGTACAGATCTGACTGACTGACTGACACCTGGAGGTTTGGGTGTCAGGCATAGGTGCTTTAATCAAATGAAACTACATGGTTTCTGCCTAGTGTGCAGTAGTCCCTGGTTCAAATTTTCACTTCAATCTGCATATATACATTTTAATGAAAGTTCACATTCAAGATAAAATCCGACTACTGACTTTTGCAAACAATAAATTAAATTCATTGATAGATAATCGCCTGGTGATATTAAGACAAACAAGTTTTGGTAACATTCGCTGTGGCGTAGCTGCGCTAGGGGCAAGCGTGTCAGAACGCGTAGAAAAACTACTCCCTACTGCTGCATCGAACATTTTCAGAGCAACCTACTGTCGTGTTTTCCCTGGAAATTCTTGTCCGTGACCTACGAACTGCACCCACTTATCGACATTTACTGCTCACAAGTGGCCCATATTCTGTAATTAAAATCTTAGATGCTCCAGCGACTGATAAGTCGTTATTTGCCGTATGTCTTTTTCACGCAGCGATCTTCTGAAACCCTAGAGGTACTTATTCTTAATCCTGCACAGTACTCATGAATTATTTGTATCTTCGCAAACCATTTGTTGTTGTGGAGAGATTAACATTTGAAATTTCCTGACTGATTAAAACTGTGTGCTGCACCAGAACTCTAACGTGGAACGTGGGGTTTCGCGGGCAAGTGCTCCAGCGACTGAGCAATCCAAGTACACAATTACTGCATCTTTAAATTAAAAAAGTGTTTCAAGACTGTTGTTCAGGTGCCCTTTTAACCATAAAAGACGTAGACATTTTCTGTTGGCTTATTCGGTTGAATTTTCCAATGGATAAGAATTTTATCAATATTCATTCTCACACATCGCACTACGTAGCGCTAAATTGCCATTGACACTGTCAGAAGCTAAGCCTTAAGACTATGGTTAACGGAATTCTGGCAGTTTGAAATGAGTTAGATTTTGCGGAAAGCCCATTTTTCCATACCTTGCTTCATCTTAACCAGGACCCATAAAATGTCAAAGATTGTTTTCCTAATATTGAGATCGCTCTAAGAGTATCTGATTTATAATCACGAACAGCAGTGGGAAAGAATTTCCAGTATTGTAATTTATCAAAAACTGTTTTAAGCCTCCCCATTAGAAGATAAGCTCAAAATTTTGGCTTTCCGCACAATATTAATACTAATATTTTAACTAAGTTATGAAGATACAGCAAGCAGCTCCATTAATATGAAGTACAGGCGCCAAGCAATAATATTTGGAATATTGACTAAGGCTGATTTTTTCCGAAAGTATTGCATTTGAATGAAACTTAAGTATAATTTACTTTGTTGATACGTTCCTTTTGTTATCTTGCATTTGCCCAACCAAGATCTTTGGTTATACTTACTATACGTTGTTTTTAAAATTGAATTACCGAATTTAGCATGACAAATCTCATCTTCGTTATTTTTTAAATATACTTGTTCATATCAATGGTAATATACCAATTTGAACGCATTTAAAATTTCGTTTTTAATATCATCAGCTCAAATACTAAGTAAACGTAACCACCACTCACAGATTAGGCGTTAAACCTGTTCCGACTGCGCGTCTGCTGATCCCAAGGCAGAACGAGAAGCAATTTGGTGATAGTGGGAACTTGTGATCATCGCCGCCTAGCCCAATAGCCGTTATTGCCACTAGATGAAACGTGATGGTCCAGCAATTTCTTTATTCAAGAAGCTCCTCATATGGTCTCACGAAGCTGAGTGGACACTGTTCGCGACATCACTACCTATTAAAAAAAGTATCGGGAATCGAACCCGCATCAAAAGCAGCGACGCTAGCTGCTCTGCTATGGAGGCGCTCTTAAATATTAAGGTGTCCAGTTAACTTCTATACAATTACTTTAAATGTTGCGGTATAGGCTTTTAATTTGAAAATTGCTTTAGAATGTTATTTTTTCTAGGTTATCACAAAATCTCTTCTGGTACAGCCCGGACCACAGGTTCATCGTAGGGGCCTGTAGGTCCTACGCACAGTCTTGATTTGCGGCACCAGTTGTCTTCCAAGAAACCTTAGTCGGTAGAGTACTCGCTCGCGAAAGGCAAAGTAGCAGGCTCGGGTTTCGGCACGCCACGCAATTTCACGTCTCCGCCAATAAGTCTCAAAACAACTCACTCCACTCCAAGCAAAATTCCTTCCGGACGCTTTTGGGTGTTAGGACATGACATTACGAAACACTACACCATAAAGCCAATGTTTTTACTGTCTTTGGAGCGGTTTATTCAGAACGACTAAACTGTTCTTTTATCAGGATAATTAGCTGTCTGGAGAGGATTATACTGTAGTTATTGCAGCTTTTTTTTGTGGTTTTAGGGCGCAAAACTGCTTTGGTCATTAGCGCCCGGTCCGGGACTTAAGAAATAGTAAAAAATCTAAAATAGAAACCAGCAGCAGTGGGAACGAAAGTCATAAAATAGGAGAAGCTAAAAACAGAAGGAAGGCTTAAAAATCCACTACAGAAAGGGGTTGGGTATCCCAAAAAAAAATCAAATGACTGACGTCATTTCACTGGCACGAATGAACTCTAGAACGCGATCGGCCGATCGCGTGTCATCTGCTAAAATTGACGATATATCAGGCGACAGCTGTAGACGGGCGCGTAACGGAGTAAAATAGGGGCACTCAATTAAAAGGTGTCTTACCGTCCACAACTGAGAGCAGTGGGGACAGAGTGGGGGAGGATCGCCGCTTAAAAGATGTCGATGGCTAAAAAGACAGTGCCCTATCCGGAGTCTAGCTAAAATTACCTCCTCCCGACGACGCGTTCGGGAGGACGAGGTCCAAGCGCAAGGAAGGGCTTTCACTTCCCGCAATTTATTACGGGGAAGTGTTGACCAATGCGCATGCCATAAATGAGCAACTTTGCGACATAAACCGCTCCGTAGATCGGTGAAGGGAAGCGACTGAATAGCTGGCCGAGGAAGAGAGACTGCAGCCTTGGCCGCTATATCGGCCGCCTCATTCCCACAGATACCAGCGTGTCCCGGGAGCCAGAGGAACGCCACCGAGACGCCCCCCAGGTCGAGCAAGCGCAGACAGTCCTGAACCCGGTGGACCAGAGGGTGCACAGGGTAAAGAGCTTGGAGACTGAGGAGAGAGCTGAGAGAATCTGAGCAGATAACGTACTGTATCCGCTGATGGCGGCGGATGTAGTGGACAGCCTGGAGAACAGCGTAAAGCTCCGCAGTATAAACCGAACACTGGTCGGGAAGCCGAAAGCGATTTGGGGTGTCGCCAACAATATAGGCACTCCCTACACCTAACGATGTTTTCGAGCCGTCGGTGTAAATAATTGTGGCGTCCGTCATTTGTGCACATAGAACAGCAAATGCCCGACGATACACAAGTGTAGGGGTACCATCCTTGGGAAATTGACAAAGGTCACGGAGCAGGCAGATCCGGGGACGGAGCCAAGGCGGTGCTGTACCCCAAGTTGTCAAGAAGGTTTTAGGAAAGCGGAAGGAAAGAGGATGGAGCAGTTGACGGAAGCGGACTCCCGGGGGTAGTAGGGAGGAGGAGCGGCCTGCATACCCTACATCAAAGGAGGCGTCGAAAAAAGGTCATGGGCTGGATTAGCAGGCATGGAAGACAGATGGCTAGCATAACGACTCAGGACAGCTCGCCGGTTGGACAGCGGAGGTTCAGCAGTCTCAGCATAAAGGCTTTCCACAGGGCTGGTGTAAAAACCTCCAGACACTAAACGTAATCCACGGTGGTGGATAGAGTCGAGACGCCGAAGAATAGACGGCCGAGCAGAGGAGTAGACTATGCTTCCATAATCCAATTTCGAGCGCACTAAGGCGCGATAGAGGCGGAGAAGGACCACTCGGTCCGCTCCCCAGGAGGTAGCATTCAGGACACGGAGGGTGTTAAGCGATCGCAGACAGCGAGCCGAAAGATAGGAAACGTGGGAGGACCAGCACAGTTTTCTGTCAAACATAAGACCCAAGAATTAGCGACGTCTGAAAACGGAAGGTTGACAGGACCTAGATGTAAGGAGGGCGGAAGAAACTCCTTACGTCGCCAAAAATTGACACAAACGGTCTTACTGGGTGAGAAACGGAAGCCGGTTTCGATGCTCCAAGAGTGGAGGCGATCGAGACATCCTTGAAGACGTCGTTCAAGAAGGCTGGTCCACAAAGAGGGAGCCCGAGACATCAGGAAGGAGACAATCCATAATTGGATTTATGGCGATGGCAAACAGTACAACACTCAGCACGGAGCCCTGGGGTACCCCGTTTTCTTGGGAGAAAGTACGGGAGAGAGTAGTGTTCACCCGCACCCTAAAAGTGCGCTCTGCCATAAATTCGCGAAGAAAAAGGGGCAGCCGGCCTCGAAAGCCCCAAGAGAACAGTGTGCGGAGGATGCCTGTCCTCCAACAGGTATCGTATGCTCTCTCCAGATCGAAAAATATTGCTACCGTTTGGCGTTTCCGGAGAAAATTGTTCATGATATAAGTGGAGAGAGCAACAAGATGGTCAACTGCAGAACGATGCTTCCGAAATCCGCATTGGGCTGGTGTTAAAAGACTGCGGGATTCTAGCCACCAAGCTAAACGGTAATTCACCATACGCTCCAAAACCTTACAGACACTACTCGTGAGAGAAATGGGGCGATAGCTAGAGGGGAGATGTTTGCCCTTTCCAGGTTTCGGAACGGGAACGACAACAGCTTCCCGCCACCGTCTGGGAAAGGTACTGTCGGACCAAATTCGATTATAAAGGCGAAGGAGGTAACGCAGACTATGAGTTGATAAATGCAGCAACATTGGGATATGGATACCATCCGGTCCTGGGGCGGAGGAGCGAGAAGAAGAGAGGGCATGTTGGAGTTCCCGCATGGAGAAACAGTATTGTAGCTTTCGTGATTTTGAGAGGAGAAAGCAAGATGTCGCATTTCTGCTGCACGTTTCTTCGGGAGAAACGCTGGCGGGTAATTTGAAGAGCTCGAAATCTCAGCAAAGTGCTGACCCAACGAGTTAGAAATTGCGACGGGGTCCACTAAGGTATCATGCGCGACAGTGAGCCCACAGACCGGGGAGAAACTAGGCGCGCCTGAGAACAGTCTAAGCCGACTCCAAACTTGTGAAGGTGTTAAATGAGCTAATAAAGAATTTCCAGCTTGCCTTCTTGCTATCGCGGATGACGCGACGGCATCGCGCACGGAGCTGCTTATAGCGGATACAGTTGGCCAAAGTAGGATGGTGACGGAAAATGCGAAGAGCACGTCGCCGCTCACGTATTGCGTCACGGCATGCCTCGTTCCACCAAGGAACTGGGGGGCGCCGGGGCAATTCGGAGGTGCGTGGTATTGAACGTTCCGCAGCTGTAAGAATAACGTCGGTAACGTGTGTGACCTCATCGTCAACGCTGGGAAAGTGACGATCATCGAATGTCGCTAGAGACGAAAAAAGTGTCCAGTCGGCCTGAGTAAACTTCCAGCGTCTCGGATGCATATATGGCAATTGAGGCTGCAGTCGAAGGACACATGGAAAGTGGTCACTCGAGTGTGTATCATCAAGGGCGAACCATTCGAAGCGCCGAGCCAGCGGAACAGTACCGACCGCAAGGTCCAAATGAGATAAATGTGTCGTGGAGGCAGACAAGAATGTAGGGACCCCAGTGTTGAGGCAAACTAGATCCGCTTGGTGGAAAACGTCTAGCAATAATGAGCCACGTGGACAAGGATGTGGAGATCCCCAAAGCAGGTGGTGGGCATTGAAGTCCCCAACCAGCAAATAGGTGTTGAATATGACCAAGAAGATGAAGGAGATCAGCTCGTGCCATTGGTGTGGACGATGGAATGTATACAGTACAAAGAGAGAACGTGTATCCGGAAAGGGAAAGACGGACGGCGACAGCTTGGAAGGAAGTGTTTAAGGGGATTGGGTGATAATGGAGAGTATCATGGAGAAGAATCATGAGTCCTCCATGGGCTGGAGAGCCTTCAACAGAGGGAAGATCATATCGGACGGACTGAAAATGAGGGAGAACAAAGCGGTCATGGGGACGCAGCTTTGTTTCCTGAAGACAGAAGATGACCGGCGAGTAGGATCGTAAGAGGACCGACAATTCATCCCGATTGGCTCGAATGCCGCGGATATTCCAGTGGATAATGGACATAGGGTGAACAGAAAATGGAGGAATGTGACCAAGGGTGCTGTCAACTTAACGACTGCTCAGAGCTTGCGACCGACAGCATGGAATGGCATTCAGCCGAAGGCAGAAGATCCTGATCCATAGGTTGTTCAGGAGCAGCCCCAGCCGCCAGCGATCGGCCGGTTGACCGGCCACCAGCAGTGCGCCTCGGCGACACAGAAGACGGCCGAGGGCGATTTCCGCCAGGTGGTGCTGTAGATGGGACACGCCTTGGCGGAGAAGGAGAGGAACTGGGTTTCTTTGTAGCCTTCTTGGAAGTATGCTGTTTTGATGAAGGAGGAACCGATGGTTGTGAAGTTGCGGCACGTAAAAACTCTTCACGAGTATGCTCTTTTTTCGAAGACTTGGCGTCTGACTTCTGGGCTCGAGATTTAGCAGAACCCGACGAAGGGTGAGCCATAGAGTGGGCAGGCGAAAGTGGTGAGGTTGAACGAGCGATCTTTGCGCTGGCCGATCTGACGACCGTGGCACTAAAGGTGAGGTCGCAAGTCTGCGTGGCCGCCTCCTTTGTTGGGCGAGGAGAAGCAAGGACAGTGCTGTATTTTCCTGTCTGAGGCACGGTGGGCTTGCGACTGGCGAATAATTTTCGAGCAGCAAAGGTCGACACCTTTTCCTTCACTCTTATTTCCTGGATGAGCTTTTCGTCCTTAAAAACGGGGCAATCTCGAGAGGAAGCAGCGTGGTCACCCATACAGTTGATGCAGCGAGGGGATGGAGGTGGACAAGCACCCTCATGGGCATCCTTGCCACACGTAACACATTTGGCTGGATTGGAACAGGACTGGGTGGTGTGATTGAACCGCTGACACCGATAGCAACGCGTAGGGTTTGGGACATAAGGACGAATGGAAATTATCTCATAGCCTGCTTTGATTTTCGATGGGAGTTGAACTTTGTCAAATGTCAAGAAGACAGTGCGGGTTAGAATGATGTTCGTGTCAACCCTTTTCATAACTCTATGAACAGCCATTACGCCCTGGTCAGACAGGTAGTGCTGAATTTCTTCGTCAGACAAACCATCGAGGGAGCATGTATAAACGACTCCACGGTGCGGTTCCACCCGGACAGGGAAGGTGTGGAGCAGAGAAGTACGCGGCAATTTTTGTGCCTGGAGGGCACTGTGTGTTTCTAACAACAGGGTGCCATTCCGTAATCTGGAACAAGACTTTACAGGACCTGCAATTGCGTCGACACCTTTCTGAATAATGAAAGGGTTGACCGTGGAGAAGTCGTGACCTTCGTCAGACCGAGAAACAACAAGGAACTGTGGCAACGATGGAAGAACCGTCTGTGGCTGAGACTCCGTATACTTACGTTTGTGAGCAGACATAGTGGAAGGTGAGGAAACTATTGCGGAAGAATCCCCCATGATTACCGGCGTCTCCGATGGCGCGCTCCTCCCTTGTGGAGGCCCCCTCAGAGGGCACTCCCGCCTTAGGTCATTGTTCACACCTCAGGTCACACCTCCCGACAAACGGACGGAGGGACCAATCGGCACTTTCGGAAGGTATCAGCTCGGGTAATCACCCCTCCCTGGGCCTGGCCGTTACCAGGGGGTACGTACGTGTCCTACCTGTCTACCCGGGGCGGGGAATTACGCGTTACCCCGTCACCGGCTACGCACAAAAGGCGTGGGTCGGCCTTCAGACATGCACAGGGAGGAAGAAAGAGAAAGGGAAAGGAAAGAAGAGGGGGTCTCAAACGCCGCAGCGGAGAAAAGGGTAAAGAGAAGAGGTAAGGAAAAGAGAAGGACAAAGGAAGGAAGAAGACATAAAAGCAAGGAAGGCGAAGAATGCCGTACATTTTCGAGCGTCCGTCTCCGGACGTAGGCACAAACCATACTCCCAGATGGGGAGAAAGGGAAGCAAAGAGCCAGAGGTGAGGGGAGGAGGGGCGAAGATGCGGGATGGGGAAGGATGCGGAAAGGGAAGGTATGCAGCCCGGAAAGGAAGGAAGGCCACATTAGCTCGGGGTCCCGTGCTCGCTACGCACGTATCCACAAAAGAGTTCTGGACCCCTGGGGGGTATTGCAGCTCTATTCATCGCTGGAATCTCCGCGCACATTTACTGCGTCTCATTTCAATGAAACGAAGTTAACAATACCATCTTGATAATTAACTTTTCCTGTGTTTCAAGAAAAAACATGCTTCCAACCTTAATTAAAACAGAGTTCCGAGATGTAGAGACATTGTAGAAATCTGTACCAAACATGAATTGGGTAATATTTTCGTAATTTTTGTAGAAAATAGACTTTACACTTCATACATGTTGACTAAAATACTCTTTTCCCAGTCTTACACGTTGTTTTGGAAACTTGAGATGAGTTGCTGAACGAGGTTTTTGCTAACCAACGAAAAGACGTAATTACAGTGATCAAATGAAACTGTGTGGTTCCAGAGTCCTCTGAAGTGTCAAACATCTATGATGTGTATATGTTGACTGAAGTGACGAATGAAAATTTGTCCCCAGTTTGGGATATGCATCCCGGTCTTCTGCTCACTGGTCGCATGTGCTAACCACTACGCCACCCTGGCACAGTGCTTTTCCGCAACTGCGCAGATTAGACTTTCACGCCTCCCTCCTCAATCCAAATCCTATTCACACCTCAATCCACGTGATGTTCTCCCTAAACACTAACAGCACTACAGTGGCTCTCCAGCTGAACTGTGCCAGGGTGGCGTAGTGATTAGCGTATCTGCCTAATGAGCAGGAGACAGGTTCGAATCCTAGCCTTGGTACAACTTTTCATTTGTTGCTCAGTTTGCCTATACAGTGCGTACAAAAAAACAAGCTTTAGGGACAGGATCCTTGCAGCAAAACAAGAAAAGGTAGTAAACAAGTGTACGAAAATACATACCTTAAGAGCTATGAGCACTTTTTCATTAGGGGTGATCTGTTTCACTGTGGCTAAGATGAACGAGTGTTCATAGTTTTTAAGGTATGCATTTTAGACTGCATATTTACTCGACTTTTATCCTCGTTTTGCTTTCAACTACCTCCTTCTGAACTATGAGAAGCAAAGTCCTTGCAGAAAAAGACTTCTGTTTGATAGACCCTAATAGTAGCGAGGATGAACAAGTGCTCAAAGGTCTTAAGGCATGGTGTTGGTTGGTTGTGTGGTGTCACCGCCAGACACCACACTTGCTAGGTGGTAGCCTTTAAATCGGCCGCGGTCCGTTAGTATACGTCGGACCCGCGTGTCGCCACTGTCAGTGATTGCAGACCGAGCGCCGCCACACGGCAGGTCTAGAGAGACATCCTAGCACTCACCCCAGTTGTACAGCCGACTTTGCTAGCGATGGTTCACTGACAAATTACGCTCTCATTTGCCGAGACGATAGTTAGCATAGCCTTCAGCTACGTCATTTGCTACGACCTAGCAAGGCGCCATTATCATTTGCTATTTATCTTGTGATGCATGTACCGTCAGACCGATGTTCACCACTTATGGATTAAAGTTAAGTATTCCAGAAGATCCGTACTTTACTAGACTCAACTCCTTTAATGTTCTAGACCTCACGCCAGCCTGCGTGAGCTTAACGCGTGCTCTTCGGCCTCCCGTCCTAGTTGATTGGCTGTCTTGCCAGTCCACAACAGGTTGGTCGGTTGGTTGCTTGCTTGCTTGTTTTAAAAGACAGGGGGTGGGGCCAAACCGCTAGATCATAGGTCCCTCGTTCCAATTAAAATAATTCCACGAGGGTGGGAGTAAATTAATCGAGGCATACAAAACACATCTGGAAGAAAGGCGAAAAGCAAAAGAACGACAGAAGAGCAACGAACACTAAAATGGACAAAATCGGACCAGAAAACCACACAGACACAAGAAAAATGTAGAAGAGATCAAAACAAGAGAGCAGATTATCGTGGCTGGCTGACCATAAGAATAAAAAGAAGCCAGCCACTCCAACACATTAAAACCTCCACCCTTAAAGCGCTAGGGTGGAGGACAGAGGGACAAACGACATGCACTAAAACTTAGATCAAATGATAAAACCCACCCTCACGAATAAAATGTGAAACTAAAGCTGCTTTTGAGGGATTGTCGTTCAACACCGAAGGTAGGGTGCTGGGAAAGTTAAAAGTCCGCCACAGAGCGGCTAAAAGTGGGCAGTCTAGCAAGAGGTGGACGACCGTCATTTGTGAGCCACAGCGACACTGAGGCGGGTCCTCGCGACGGCTAGATGACCATACTTTAGTCACGTATGGCCAATGCGGAGCTGGCAGAGGGCAACTGATTCCCTGCGTGAGGATCGCATGGAAGACTTCCACACATTCGTAGTTTCCTTAATGACACGCAGTTTGTTGAGCGTACTGTTATGCCATTCCGTCTCCCAAAGCCGAAAAACCCTGCGGCGTCAGACAGAACGTAGGTCATCTCCAGAAATGGTTTCCGCGTAGCCTGTTTGGGCAGCCTATCTGCAAGTTCGTTGCCTGGGATTCTGACTTGTACTGGGGTCCAAACAAACACCACTGAACGACGGGACCATTCCAGGGCATAGATGGCTCCTGAATGGACGCTAACAAAGGATGGCGAGGGTAGCGATGGTCGATAGCTTGTAGGCAGAATTGATTGGTTAGTTGCTTTAAAAGAGGGGCAAAGGGACCAAACTACGACGTCATCGGTCCCTTATTCCCAATAAAACAATGCCGCAAGTGTGAGAATAAATCAGACGAGACGTATAACACAAAGCGGAAAGTAAGGAAAGACCACAAGAACGAAACAAGGCAAAGAAAACTAAAAGGAGCAAACGAGGACAGAAAACAACAGAGATGCAAGAAACAGTAAAACAAGGAAGCAGTGGCCGGCCGATCACGAAAATAAAAAGGAAAAGCCAGCCACCCCGCAACACATTAATACCTTCACCCTAAAAGCACTAGCGTGGAGGACACAAAGGGACAAAGGATTGGTGCTAAAACTTAGAATGATAAAATCCACTCTCATGGACGAAACTTAAAATCAAATCAGCCGATGAGACGTTGTCTGCTAAAATCAATGATAACGAGTCCGGCAACTGAAGAAGTCGCAGGGCAGCCAAAGAAGGGCATAGGGAAAGAATATGGGCCACTGTCAACCGGGCGCCACACCGACACTGAGGTGGGTCTTCACGGCGCAGGAGGTGGCCGTGGGTCGCCCATGCATGGCCAATGCGGGGCCTGCAGAGAATAACAGAGTCCCTGCGAGACGCCCTCATCGAGGACTTCCATACATTCGTGGTCCCGTTAATGGCTCGCAGTTTGTTGGGCGTACTGAGATTTTGCCGTTCCGTCTCCCAAAGCTGAACAACCTTGCGGCGTAATAACGAAAGCAGGTCAGTTGCGGTGATGCCCATCTCCAGAAGTGGTGTTTCCGTGTAACCTGTTTGGCCAGCCTGTCAGCAAGTTCATTTCCTGGCATTCCGATGTGACCAAGGGTCCAGACGAACACCACTGAACGACTGCACCCATCCTGGATGGATGCTACCAAAGGATGACTAGGGTACCACTGCTCGATAGTTTTCAGGCTGCTCAAGGAGTCAGTACGAGAAATGAACACCAGCTCTGCAGTGAATACACTGCAGCCCTCGGTTAAGGAATGCTGTTGAACATGGCCACCGTGCACGTAGACAAAGCCAACGCGACCATCAGCCATCGAGCCTCGGAACACCTCAAGAATCGAGAGGAAGTGACACTGGAGAACCGCTCGGTTAATGTAGTCCTTAGGGCCACGTGAAAGATCCAGACGAAGCTGCAGCCGAGGCGTACACCATGGAGGCGTACGTGAACGGAAGGCATGTAGAGGTGGTAGAGGGAAGGACTCCAGTTCAGAGAGAAGGGACCGCATGCGAACCGCATTCGTTAGCCTAGACCTGGGCCGCCGATGCGAGGATGGACTGCCGCGTGTGGGAAAAAGGAGACGGTAATTCGGATGCTCAGGGGAACTACGAATGTGTGCTGCGTAACTGGTGAGCAGTTGCGCACGTCTGATCTGCAATGGAGGGACACTAGTCTCCACCAGTACGCTGGTCACCAGACTCGTCCTAAAAGCTCCTGTCGCTAGTCTAACGCCACAGTGGTGCACAGGTTCGAGTAAACACAACGCTGACGGTGCTGACTAACCATAAATCACACTCCCATCGTCAATTCGGGATTGGACAAGGGCTCTGTAGAGCTGCAGCAGCGTGGAGCGATGTGCACCCCAATTAGTTTTGCTCAGGCAATGCGGGGCATTGAGATGCTGCCAGCATTTCTGCTTAAGGTGGCGAAGATGAGGAAGCTAAGTCAATCGAGCGTCGGAAAAAAAGTCTTAGGAATCGAAATGTCTCCACTACAGTGAGTGGATCACATTAAGGTAAAGTGCTGGTTCCGGATGAACGGTACATCGCCGACAGAAGTGCATGACACACGACTTTGCAGCTAAAAACTGGAAGCCGTGGGCTAGAGCCCATGACTGCGCCTTGTGGATGGCTCCGTGTATGCGCTGCTCAGCATCACCAGTACTGGAGCAGCAGAACGAAATTCAGAAGTCATCTGCAAACAGAGAAGGTGAGATGGAGGGCCGTACAGCTGCTACTAGACCGTTAATGTCCACTAAAAAAGAGACTCAATGTAGAGCCCTGCGGGACTATTCTCCTGGATATGGATGGAACTAGGGGAGGCACCAACTTGGACACGGAAAGTAAGGAGCAACAGGAAGTTTTGGACAAAAATCGGGAGCGGGACGCAGAGATAGATTGGGGTTGAAGGGACCAAACAGCAAGGTCATCAGTCCCTTGCTTCAAATGTGGTCCATTCCGATAGTGTGACATCTCAGGAAAGTCAGAACTATAAAAGGGAAAAGGCTAAAAAACGCAAAAGTGCAGTCATGTCGCCAATGGTAAAAACAAAATAAGGTAAGTCAGCAAGAGAGCGACCCCAACGCTATGCTAGAGGCAGGAAATATCCCACCTCTGAAGCAGTAGAGGCTAGACCACCTGCGACTTAAAAGCATGCAACCGCTAGAATGTAGAAGTGCGTATGGGAAAAGGAGACTGACCAATCCTAAAAAGTGATAAAAACAGAGTAAAAGGGGAAGAAAAGAGGATCTCGGCCACGGCGGGTAGTCGGCAATCTCCAAACACGGCTTACAGTGGGAAATACCCCAACACTCACCGCCCTGCCCCAACACCAGAGATTAAAAACCTTAAAACTGAGAATAAAAACCACTTTCCCAGAGGAAACCAAGAACCAGTTCGACCATCGGGGAATTGCCAGCCAACATCAAAGGTAAAGTGCGGGGGAGTCTGTACTTAGCACGCAGAGCCAAAAGAAGGGGGCATTCAACCAAAATGTGGGCTACTGACTGGAAGGCTCCACAAGCACAAAGCAGGGATGGCTCATTACGCAAAAGAAAACCATGGGTCAGCCTGGTATGGCCGATGCGGAGTCGACACAGTGTGATCGAGTCCTTTCAAGAGAGGTGAAAGGAAGAACGCCACCGGCCTAGTGTCACCTTAATTGCACGAAGTTTATTAGACACGGAGGTAGCCTCCCAAGAGTTGGTCCATGATTGTGCGAAGTGGGGTTTGATGTGAAGCCGTAAATCCGCTGCAGGAAGGGTTACAGAAAACGGGGGTAAGGGACTGCTCCCCCAGCCAAACGATACCCACATGGTCAGGGACCCAAAGGAAGTCAACGGAACAAGTAGCACGGTGAATATCAGCAAGATGGTCATGGATGGCAGAGACCAAGGGATGGCGCGCAAAACACCAGTCAATAGCCAGAAGGCTACTCATTGAGTCCGTACATAACAAAACGTGGCTGTGTTTGGATTGTTTAATCAAGGTAAGGGCCTGGGAAATTGCCATCAATTCCGCAGTAAACACCCCACATGTAGGTGGCAGCAGATGATTTTCCGTTCCAACAGAGGACGTAAAGCCATATCACACATGATCAGCAGATTTAGAACCATCGGTGTAAAAAACGACAGCATCCCAAAACTCCCATAAAATTCGGTGGAAAAGGGAACGGAACACGATCGGGGGGATGGAAACTTTCGGACCTCGGTGGAGATCCAACCGAATTCGGGCCCGTGGAACTAACCAAGGGGGGCCCAACCGGTAAACCTGCCCGAGGGCAGGAATCAGGTGGGTGACGTCCATGGGCTTGGAACAGGATAGAATAGGAAGGATGAGCGGAAGAAGACCGGACAGCGATTGCATAAGACACCAGAAGCTGGGACCGCCGAACAGAAACGGGGGGTGGGGGGTCCCAGCTACTATCAACAGGGCTAGTAGTGGGGAAGGCACCAGTGGCCAAACTGATACCACGATGGTGGACTGGTTCCAGCACATGCAGTGTGGAAGGAGCAGCCGAACCATAAACTTGGCAACTGTAGTCCAAGCGAGACAGAACTAAACCACGATAAAGGCGGAGGAGAAGGGAGCGGTCCGCACCCCAAGAGGTGTGGGCAAGGAAGTGAAGAACACTAAGTTTACAGAAACATCCTACCTTCAGAAGTCTGATATGGGGCAGCCAAGTGAGCTTGTTGTCGAAAATAAGACCCAGGAAACGTAACTGTGGGACCACAGGCAATTGTTGTGTATAGAGATAGAGCTCTGGATCAGGGTGGATCACAGTACGGCGACAGAAGTGGACCACCAGCGATTTTAAAGGACAGAAGTGAAACCTGTGTGAGAGGGTCCATGCAGAGGCACGCCGTATAGCTCCCTGGAGCTGCCGCTCTGCAGAGGCCATGGAAGAGGAACTAATCCAAATGCAGAAATCATACACATACAGAGCAGGGGCGACCAAAGAACCGACAGAGGCCACAAGTCCATCGATAGCAAGGCCAAGATGAAGGCACCAGTGGCAACTTAATTATCCCACGGACCCCAGTGGACGCGCTGGAGGAAATGGACACTTCACCACTCTACACTGGCGCGCAGGTTTCATTGACAAGAAAGATTCAGCATGAACTCGTTCATTCGAGGTACCAGGGTGAAAAGCTTTGCTGCCATCCTTAGCGAGGCATTCCTCCCATGGTGTGACCAGGGGGATGGGGGGGACGATTTGGGGTAGTTTTTCTTAACATTGAAGTTCGACCTTGACTGCTTAGAGACTGCTGGTGTTTGACCACCAGCAAGAGATGACTTACTACGGTTCATGGCGTGTCATCCACCTTGATGCCGCCCACTCCGACCAGGGACCCTCCCCACAGGCGTCACCCAGCCACCTGGCAAGATGGCCATTGCTGGGGGTCCGAATGCCCCAGGGTGACAAGCACCTACTTCCTGGCATACGTGGGAAGTTAACGGCGCAGGCATCAGGAGAGCGATCCCTGTGTGATCAGGGGGCTACAACCAACAAGGTACAAGGCAGTCTCACCACAATAGAATGGCTACCATGCTGGTTATCAGGCCCAAATGAGCTAAGAATTCCACTATCGACAGCGCAGAAAGCGATAATGGACAGAGGATCGAGGAAAACGCACTCAGGAGAGTGACCTAGCCCAACAGCTGGAGAATGAGCGGAAGTGCAGACCCACGTCGACGAAGGATGTGAGAGGTCTCAGCGCATGATGGACACTATGCACCATGTAAGGCACTCTTCCCCAGTTGGCTAGCTCTTTGGAAAAACTTTGGAAAATGGAGGTCAAACCCTACAGGGGACGATCACAAAGGCTGAAACGTGAGAGACTCATTTTAGTCGCCTCTTATGACAAGCAGGCATACCTTGGGCCTATTCTAACCCCCAGACCCGCATGGGGGAGGGTATGGTGTTTCAGAGCCCACGTTTACTAGAATTTTTTTATGGTGTAAGGAACCCATCCCTAAAGCTTGGTGTTCTTTGGGGCATCTTGCCTACATTAATTCAGTAAGTGCAATATTTTTTGAAATATGAAGTGAAACTAACTTTTTTAGGACGGGAAAATTTCATGTTTCAAAAATATTAACATTCAAATAAGACTGTTTTTGCTAAGCTGATAAAAATTAAACATTTGACTCAAAAGAGGGTTTCATATAATTACATCATTTCTTATGTCAGTCATTTTAAAGTGATTTTGTATGGCTACAGAAAGCAGAGACTGTGGTGGTGATGTTTGGTTCGTTGAGCGTTCAAGCGCATGGTTATCAGCACCCGTACAAGTTCTCAATCTCAGTACCGTCTATTCTTGCCTCTTCCCCGGATGATGATGAAATAATGATGACACTAACACCCAGTCACCCCAGTCCGGCTGGGAGGCAGCAATGTTAACCACTAGACCACGAGCTGCGGAGAGCAGGGACTATGGTGGCTGTCTGCAGATAGTACTTGTAGCGACAACATCGCAACTTCAGGCCTTAGGCGTCTGATGACAATTTAAATCACACCCATAAGAATAAATGAAAATTCATTCAGCATAGTGATTAAGCATCATTCAAATGGTGAACGATGGACTTCGGAAACAGACTGGTTTCAGAGTGTGGGCAGACCAGTTGGGCTGTGGTGTAATAATATATACAAGTAAGGGCCAGCAGGTAGAGGGCAATATTATGAAATTCCAAGGCAGTATGTACTCTAAGACAGTTATGATAGGTCATCATCTGTGCTTCAACTGCTTTTCGTTTATTAGCTCGTTTACATCTAACAATAATTATCTTTGCTCTTAAGTTATTTGTATTGTGATGTATATTAATGAAAACGCTGTACACCATATTCAGGGTATATTGAAATATAAAACTATTTACTGTAACTTAATTCTTAACGTAAAGAAAAAGCCATGTACATAAAAGGAAACCGTGTTCTACCTGAACTCGCTGTCGATGGGTTTGCGAATTAATACGTTGACTACCTGGATGCTGCAGGCGACCACAACAGACTTAATAACAAGAATCATTTTCCTGTGTAGTTCCACGATCGTTGTGAATAAACTGTCTAGAGCTCTTATTAAAATTTCCTTGCTACGACGTTTCGGCTGCTGCCATCTGATATCTGCAGTCACGCCGAAACGAAGTCATTCCTTGTATAACAAGCTAACGAAAGGTAATACTTTAAAAGGTGTTAATTATTTTTAAAAGTACTCACCAAAAATCTACGAACTTATGAAAGATGATGGTGGTGATTTGGTTTGTGGGGCGCTCAACTGCACGGTTATCGGTGCCCATACACCAAAAACGATACCTAATCGGAGATTCAAATTTTGGGCAGACAAGTTTTAGTCGACAGTGGGGACTAGTGTTGGGGCGTTGCCTTCAATGTTATATTTCGTTGTTTAAATTTTTGCCTTTCCATAATCACAAAAAGACAATCGTCTTTATAAAACGTTCAAATTATAGAACACGATATAAATGAGTAATACCATACTTTTTTAATTCAGACGGCGCCAATTAACCCATGTGGCATTCCCCAAACTAATAACTACTCATTAAATCTCTAATATCTAAATATATTTTTTCATAAACATGAAGCATTGATTATAAAAGTACAGGTTGGTTATTATTAAACTTTCGCTGCTTGAGAATGCCTCCATGAAAAATGAGTGATCGTAGAAAGATACTTCGTGGTAATGTTTCAAGGACGTGCGGAAGATGAATAACGAACAAACCTCTGAAGAACATTTTAATTTCCACATAAGAGGGTAATATTTGTTAATTGCATGCCATGTTTACGTTCAAGGTTACTTATGCTATTAGGGTTATTGCAAATTTTGGTGATAAACATCAGTAAATTAGCCTGCTATGAGTATTTTCATTCACTGCCTTCATATGGCATCATATTCGGGGTAATTCGTCACTAAGAGAGAAAGTATTCATTGCACAGAAGCGTGTAATCAGAATAATAACTGGAGCCCACCTAAGATCATCTTGCAGACTTATTTTAAGAAACTCGGGATATTCACAGTACCTCCACATACATGTTTTCACTTATGAAATTTGTTATTAATAACCCATCCCAATTAAAAAATAATAGCAAAGAGCAGAGCCACAACACTAGAAGAAAGCATGATATTCACTGTTGTGGATTAAACCTCACTTTGGCACAGAAAGGGGTGAATTATGTTGCCACAAAAATCTTTGGTCATTTGCCAAATAGTACTAAAAGTCTGACAGATAGTCAAACAACATTTAAAAGCAAATTAAAATAATTTCTGAATGACAACTCCTACTCAATAGGTGAATTCTTAGATATGAAGCAGTAACTGTAAAAAATAAAAATAAAATAAAAAATAAAAATAAAAAATTAAATTAATTATTTTGTGTAAAGAACATTCATGTTAAAGTGGCACGTTCCACATCATTACGAAATGTCGTATTCATGATCTATGGAACATGTATGTATGTATGTATGTATGTATGTATGTATGTATGTATGTATGTATGTCGCTGAAGGTGACCATCTGTAACCACGAACAGCACCAAAAATTTTTTTTCTACTGCTGCCCAAAACATCTGAGGTCGTATGTTCGTTACATCCCCCGCTATTCTCATCTTCAGCCTCCAGTTTGTGTCAGTGTCCCGGTAATAAACCCTGTCCATCGGATTACCTCCACGCCGAGAAATCGCAGGAGTTCACATCCGGTAAGTTTGAAGCGATCAAATGATTTGGTTTTCTTCAAATATGTTATGGAATCTAAAGACCTCATGAGCAGTGTGAAGTGGAGCATCATCGTGCATCAAAACAGTTTGGTCCAAAGCACGTCCCTCCCATAGAACAGGGACCACATGATGGCGAAGCAGATCACAGTAACGTATGCGCTCCATGTCTGGTTCATGAGGTCCGAGTTCCTCAAAGAAAAATGGGACTGTCATGAAGTGTGCGATGAAGTCTCACCAGTCACGCGTTCACTGCGCAGGGAACTTCGTGAACGTCTGTAGACGGTGACGATCCTCAGATGCGATACAATTTTAAGTGTTCACTGCGTTAGTGAGCTTAATGATGAGTTGGGTTGAGTGGGCGCTCGACATCACGGTTATCAGCACCCTGACGAAAAATCTACATGAAATCTCATGGGTGGGGACGAAGGCTGTCCCCACATGCAGAGCAGTCTATAAAGTACTAAAGTCTGCCACCCTTCCCCACCAGTTTAGAGTTGAGGCCTGATAGTTCACAAAATTTCACCACCCTGGTAACACTGGTATCGGTATCTGCGAGGACTGTGGGCAGATCTCTAGCGAGACCACGGGCTGCCCTATTATCAGTATACAGGACACACGTAGCCACAATATGCTGAACTGAAAGCGGCACGCCACAAACTTCACAGAAAGATGGATCCTCCCCCCGGAGGAGGAAGCTATGTGTGAAAGGGCTGTGCCCGATGCGTAGTCTGGTAAGCAAAACCTCCTTCCAGCGGCGAGGCTTACACGAAGTCCGCCAAGCTTTTGTAGTCGGTTTGAGTGACCACAGTTTGTTATCCGACACCTGCAACCATTGAGTCTCCCACTGACGCATGATGCATCTGTCAGAAAATGAGAGAATGGCATGCAACGGGATGGGACATTGATGGACAGCACCATCCCAACATACTTCCTTGGCAGTTGTACCAGCTGTGTCGTTACCGTGTATCCCAACGTGGCCAGGTACCCAGTAAAAGATCACCTTGTCACGGTGTTGGAGCCGCTGTAAGCAGTCATGGATGAGCTGAATCAGGGGGTCTACCGGATACATTTGGTGAAGCGCTTGCAGTGCACTACGCTAGTCAGAACAGACAAGAAAACTCGTACAGTGATGTCTGTGAACCCTCTCCAGTTCCATTAGAATGCCATATAACTCCGCATCATAATTTGTAAATTGTTCTGTAAGACGCACTTTAAATCCCCTATCAGGGAAAACCACAGAACAACCGACAGCATTTCCCTACTGGGATCCATCTATATCTTTTGCAAGTTCATAGCTTTTGGGCGAGTGCACCTTTAAAAATATTTTGTGACCTTGTATTATCTCTTGTTAACTTCTTGTTGAACAAGAACGGTCTATGTTCCTTTCATCTTAATTGCAGATACCTGGCGATAGTAGGTGAAACTTCGTAATGAATAAATTTTAATAAGCGATCTAGACGGTTTTATTAACAAAACGGCCACAGCAGAACCTCACACCTTCTGCGGTTCGCCTGGTCTGCCAGTGAAACGTCCATCACTTGTGTGCTGCAGTCTAAGTGATACACATGCACAACTCTGGGTCCATGTGCATCCCTTTCATGGTGCCTTATTTCTTGAGAATGATCCGAAATACATTGCAGCCTGATAAGGAGACTGAATTCCGCTTGATATTCACTTAGTCTCTGCTAAACCACATTTTCGCTCTAAAGATGCAGCCAGAATCGCTAACCTAAGTACTGGCTTGTCAATGACTTAACCCTTGATTACTAAAACTTTGTAGAAATTACGATTGCAGCAGGGTATTAAGAAGACATTTTGTACTAATTTGATGTGTAACATACCATTGGAGATCTAATAACTCTAATGCGTAAAATATAAATTAGGACTTCCTTTTAATAGAGTATATAGTAAATTTTATGATGGTGAAACAGCAATCTAACATTTTACCCCACCTCTTGTGTTCTAGGGTTAAAAACGCGTAAATCTTAAAAGCAAAATATGTAGCAGAAGCTTCTTCAATGAATTTCGCATCGTTTGCGATGGCACTGTGGTTACTCCCCAAGCTAATGTTTGTCACTAATAAGACTTATTTAAGAACGAACGGTGCAGGCACTCTCGAACCAGAATAGGATTAACATGTGCAAAGCGGCCTATTCATTCTGAACGGAAATACCTTTTTTCTGCAGTGCATTTCGTAAGTGCCTCATTGTCTAGTAGGATTTGCGTTGCCATTCAACGTAGGAACCTGTGCATTTACTGCAAATTTTGAAGTATTTCGCTCTACGGGAGCTTAAATGTCATATCGAAAACTATCAGATTAGTAATCCTAATAGCCCACGTCTTTATTAGCTTTGTTTCTTGGAGAAAACTGAATACATTTAAAGGCGGACAGAATCAGATCTGATTAAGACTACGGGCAAGCGCGGTAGGCCAAATATTACCCCTCATTCAGCAAGAATGAAACATCTGACAGAACAAGGGGTAAAACCGAAGAATTGAGTGCGGCGCGTTTTACACATTTATGTGTCGTGCAAAGTGACATGGCTGCGGGTTAAAAGCACGAAGAGGTAAAATGTCGATTTTCCATTTATAGAATTGATACGTGACGATCTTGAAACTAGAAACAATTTTTGACATTGTCAGAACTCTACAATCAAGCACTCCAGGTTTTTATTTTTAATCCTAGTTACTGATTACTGTCTAACACCATCTACAGACCAAGGTCATATGTTTCTGAGCCTTGCTCTGAGGGCAATAATTAACAAAACCGCTAACCAAAACTAAAAAACAATGAGAAACTACGTATCAGAGATCTCATTTCGCCATCATACAAAATCTCTCCCATTAGCTGCAGAGTTAGGTGGTTTGCATAATTCACAATATAAAATGAATAGGGTAAATACAGGGATGATACGCAACATATTCCTTTTTAAAATTCAGATAAAGTCATCTCAAATTTAAAACTTAGTTTTCCGCATTTTTACATCCCTGTGATGACAAAAACTAAAGGCGAGTTAACAGCACGTGACAGACAGGAAAAGGCACGTATTACCCCCATTCCCCTCTATTATTTCCAGTCAGTGACGGTTTAAACAGAGGGTCCTATGGTGCATCAGTGAGTATCCTACTTAACTGATAGCGCCAAGTAGTTAAGTCCCTAGATGAAGTGTGTCATGTCAATGTTGACAAACTACAGTTGACTTAACTTCGATTTTAATCATCGTTAACCTTAAGGAAACAAACTTATTGCTCTTGTTTGCAAATATCAGGAAATCTACTTGTCCAATGTTTCGACGATCTGTTGGAATACCGATGACTTCATTGACGGAGATACAAGTTGTAAGAAACAACCAACGGTTGACGTCAACAAAAACACTAGGAAAATAAAGTGTGACGAACTAATGAGATCTCAACGGAACTAGGGGTTTTCTGGGTCGGAAATGGTATCATTAACGCCTTCCAATAAAGCTTGAAAATATTACTCTACAGTGGGCTTGGCTCTGAGCACTATGGGACTTAACATCGATGGTCATCAGTCCCCTAGAACTTAGAACTACTTAAACCTAACTGACCTAAGGACATCATACAACACCCAGTCATCAGGAAGCAGAGAAAATCCCTGACCCCGCCGGGAATCGAACCCGGGCGCGGGAAGCGAGAGCGCTACCGCACGACCACGAGCTGCGGACTCTACAGTGGGAAAATAGAGGTTTTGATGAGAGGTAAATGTAACTCAATCCATGTTAGTTGCTTCCCCAAATTACGTCCAAACTGTCGCCTTGGTCTAACGTAGGCCTCTGACTACGCTACGATCAAGTGTCACCAACTTCATAAAAAGAAATGCCTCAGACAATAATCTAGAATATTGTCCCCTCTAAATGGATCGCCATCATTAGATTTATAGAAGTCTAAAAACCTCTAATGTATTAGGTATAAAAAACATCAAAAACAAAAAATACGATTGACATCTGAAACATTAAAACATTCTAGAAAGCACCACGCAGAGCACGAGATCTAACTTTCAAGGAGATAATACTCGCATATTGCGTCTTTCAGTAGATTGTCTTTCTTACGGCAACCGTCACAGGAATTAAGACAGCGATTAGTAGTACTGGACAATTCCTACTGGAGGATAAGAAACGTCTCCTCATTGTCATCGATGAGCTTTGCTAGACATGGAACATAAGTTCTGAGTGGTAATTGGCGGGGAGGAAGTCGACAGCGTCATTTTCAAAGGAACCATGCCGATGTTCACCTTGATAGATTGAAAGTTAGCATGGAAAAAAGCTGGGGTTGGCCGTACGTGTGTCCGAACCTCACTACCACCGAAGGCGACTCCAGTGTCTTAAGCAGTGCACCACTTCGCTACATCATTCCTTCCGGCAGCTATCTAAAGTCACAAAAACAGTACAGTAAGATGGTCACGACAAATCTACCTTCGTGTAATCCAGTGGTCTTAATGAAGCTGTGACCTCCAGCGGGCAGGGAGAGAAAACGCCGCACCCACGAGAAACAAGGAACCTAACACCACCCGTCTGCTTCAGTCCGTAACATCAAAATGCCTAAACCCAACGTGTATAAATACCCCCCCCCCCACCCCACCCCAACAAGAATTATATTTACTCTCTTGACATTCGTCGGCTTCGCCAACTCATAACTAGACTGTCAGCACTCAGCATTCCACTATAGCTGTCTGGCATCACCACCTGTATTCCAAATATTATACAACCACCGACCTTGCCGAGATAGAGTGGCTTGCGTGCCCAATTGTCCAGCTTTGTTTTGCCGTGCTGATACTGCTAACGGCTGGAAGAAAGGGGAACCTATAGACTTTTTTCCCGAAGACGTGCAGTGTATTTCTCCGAGACGAGACTTGCACATTGTAGAATAGTGTGAAGAGCCGCATCAAATCAGTCTCCTTACTGAAGAACACAGCAACGGAAGCAAAACATATGCTCTGTCTGGCTCCCTAAGGCATAGGAAAAGCCACCGTTCGGCAGGCTCAATCCGTCTGCTTATAGCGGTGACGTACCGTGAACCATCTATCTAAAGGTATCAATAAAGTAAAATCAGTTATCTGTCTTAGCACGACATATAGGGTCTTTATTTTATTCTGTCCTTAAAAGTAAAGGCTAGAGATTAACATTTTTTTCAGCATCTAGAGCGTTAAAAAGTAAGCAGGTAGCCCAGCGTGGGAATAAAATCGGTCATAGCCTACTAATCAAAGAAATCATATTGGAAATAACTATTTTTGAAGCAACGGGAAACAAATCTGGATACCACACGGTTTTTAACCACACCACTCCGACTCTCCCTCCACCACAATTTCGCGACTTCAAATTGTTTGTCTGTGTCAGATCACTCAGTGAACATTGTATGCCGCTGTGAAACGTTACCACAGATTTTTGGCCATCAATTGTGACCCCACAATTCCCTTTGCTATAATATTGATATTTTAAATGATTAAACTATTAAATGTTTTTGAAAAATCATAGTTTTGCACAATAGCTGTACGTCGTTTTATTACAATTACCAGTTGCAATCTAATATTAAATCGTCCTCGGGTAAAACAAAAAATACCATTAATATTGTACAAGTACATTATCATGGAGTTTTGAATCTACATCTAAATTTATAACAGCAAACTTACAAGTGATGATAGGCTGTAATTACGTCGTTTGTTATAGCTAAGTATGATCCGACGGTTGAGCTTAACTGGTAATTTTAGTGGAGTTGCATATAGCTATTGCGCAAAATCAGAGTATTTCAGAAATAATATGACGTTACTATTGATTAAAGCCGAACATACGTCTGCAGAGTCTCTGGAAGGTCGAGACCAATTTCGGAACATAGGTTTCAGGTGGCGCAGCAGCCGTTTCACAGCTTCCATAGTCACATGAATCAAAACATAAACACTGGTCAAGCTCTGTATGTGAACTTAGAGAGAAGAGCCCTGCGTGCTTGCCCGCGTGACGTGGAGGCAGAGAGCCTTCGACAACGGCACAACAGGATTGCCACCTGCTCACGACCAAGAGTCTTCTCTCGCTCTATGCTCTTTCTTCTTCATCCCTTTTACATGGGGCTCCCAAAACCGGATTTCGTAACCCGATTTCCCAAAACTCCTTCCGGATGATCATGAAAACACTTCAAAATTGATTCTGGAAAACCGCTTTTTGTTGCCAGTGTTCGAACTCCACAATCGATTTTCGGTCCGATGCAATAGCAACCGATTTGGAAACGCGCTTGGGCTGTAAGGTTTTGTCTAATTAAAAAAAATGGCTAATATGCTTGGAGTGGCGTTTTTTACAGTAAGAATAAGATGCAATATTAGACAGAAGCTGTTTACACCTCGTCTAAATGAAGAGAAAAAGCAATTGTGCTGACTAAATTAGAAACTGTAACAGCAGTTTTCCAGGCACCATATTTAACTGGGCTAGCAAATCCGCTTCAGACCTTAACGTGTAATCATGATAGCGAGAAACGGTTTTCGAAACGGTTTCGACTTTCGGAAGATGTGTCGCATGTAAACATAATGCTACAGGGCTGCGCTACCTAATACCAAATATTTCAGATATCCCGCAGTAAGGAAAAAAATACTACTTCTGCCAAATTATTTGTTGTCTTATAGCTTACTCCACTATTTTTATAATAACTGCAAACACAAAGGAAAATATTTTAGATCACTTTGAACACATTTTCTCTTGGGACCGAGAGAAAATTAGCTCCGTCTAATTCCGCAATAATTATGTCTACATACTCACAGAATCATTACTGCTGAATAGCCTCCTTAAGCTACAGCGGTGTTACAAAATATAAGAGGCGCGGGGGAAGAGGGGGAGGAGGAGGAGGAGATGGCGGAGTTGGCGCACTGCTTTGTGGCACTACATTGACCGTATAATGGGGGAATTACCTGCATTGATAGACGATGCAGGTAATGAAAGTTATTTAAAACCCGTTGTTCGTTCGTACTGCCACCGTCATTCATTCTGTCCAAAAACTATATCACTGCTTGGAGTGTAACCACTATCCAGTTCCAGTAGCCTGGTTCTTACTAAAGATATTATAGTGAATTCTGGGAAACACTCTACATATTTTCTTATACTCAGTGAATACTGTCGTAACTGCATCGTTAACAGTGTACATTAGTTCACGCGACACAGCCGAATACGTCGAATCTGCTTTCCTACGGTCGAAGTATTTTCCACAACTCTCGGTTTTATAGATTTTCTTAACGCTCTGAAGCTATAAAGTTGCTGTAGTTATTTTTTGCTTCATTACTTCAGTCTTTACACTTGCAATGGTAAATTTGATTATAATTTCCACGTAATCGTTTCCTGAGGTGGGTGGTTAGAGACTGAAATTCAGTCAAGGATTCTGTACATCGCTTGTTCAGAATAGGCACGGTGGGTACGTCAGACTCCTCTTGCGGCGAAGAAGAAGATAGAAATCACGCTTTATTTATGTGTAATAATTTTTCAATAGAAATCAATAAACTTACAAATTCTGTTACCCTGCCCGAGGAAATTATCGCTTTCCAGAAACGTAAAATTTTTCAGAGGAGTATGTACTCATTTAAGCAACAGTGCAATTGATCCATGATGAAGAACATTCAATTATTGTATTACTTGCTGTACCCGGCCACGCTTTCCTGTGGCTCTGTCTGCTTAACAGAAACGAAAGAAAAGAGAAACCACACTTTCCTAACATGTATGCGAATTAGAATCTCGGTCCACCATCTCCCATTTCCTTTCTCTGTCCTTCTTCTCCTCCTCCCCTCTCTCTGTCCATCTCCTCTTCTCCCCCTCTCTGATATTCAGCCTTGTTTGTTATTATTGCAAATTCCGATTCTGTAATTGCATTCTGATCATAAACCAATAAGCTATAAATTCAACCTATTTGTTTACTGTCAACGTTTGACTATTGTACATTATATACTATACTGAAAGATGCATTTCGAAATTTTTGGTAACAATGTTTCTCTTTTATATATGTAAAAACGCAAACGTATATGTTGGTTTTTTTTTTTCAAATCATTAATGTCCGAAAGTTCTTTATCGATTGTTTTCCGGATTTTGACATAATTTTGGATTCTAGAAAAGGCGTACACAGACACAGACATACACACATATATATACACAACTTTGGATTCTAATATAATACAGGCGTGCACAGACACCCACACACACACACACACACACACACACACACACACATATATATATATATATATATATATATATATATATATATATATATGGTGAGTCACTAACTATTGCCACCTGCAATAACTCCGAAAGTATGATAGGAGCTGAAAAGTTTGTGGGACAAAAGTTGCATGGGACAACAGAGGTCATAATATGACGTTGGTTTTTTGTCAGAGATATGAATGTCAACTTTTTTTTTTTTAATGGGGTGCCATAGTTTGGTTCTTATTTTCTGATAGCGACTATCGAGACGAATCCAATGATGTGTAACAGTAAGGTCTTTGAAGGCCGACGAGGGTCAAAAAGGTGGTATGAGTTTTCACTTACAGAAGGTGTTCGAAGTGCTGCGATATTCTTATCATGGATTGAGTGGTATTCCTTATCACATCGGCACTTAACGAAGCACATGCTCTGACAATTCGCTCTCGTATATCTTCAGGTGTAGTTGGAACGTCTTTATAATCAATGTCTTCCTCACAAGAAAAAATCCAGAGGCGTCAAGACTGGCGAACAAGCCGGACACGACACATCTTCTCCCCGTCCAACCCAACGGTTTGGAAATTGTCTCTGCTTGTGTTAGAATTCAATGTTTTGAACAAACCAACATACGTGTTTTTATATAGTTTTCCCTTTTATTGCATATATAGTGCATCTATACCAATCCAGTAGGCATACAAAAACATGTTGTGTCAAAATTTCAAAGCAATCGGTGAAGAACTTTCGGAGATAGACGATTTTGGGCAAACGAACATTCACATTTTTATTTAGATAGATAAAGGAATGAAACTATGTAATGTGATTGAAAATTACAGCAACTTATGCTCGATATAGGTATGGGCAATATTTAACATTAATCATAAAGTATTATTGTTAGCGAATAAACACTAAGCAAAAAAAAAAAAAAAAAATAAATAAAAGAAAAAAGAAATACGTTCCTCGTCAGAAACTATTAAATTTTAATGGCGTGTGATTCGCTAACAAAAAAAGCAAGTTTTCGACATTTTCCTTGTTTACAGCTAATTACAAATTACTAAGCTTTTATTATAACTATCTTCTTCTTACTGTTTCAGTTTCAGTTATTTATACGAAACAAAACCATCAGCACCACTGTCGCTTTACTTTAACAGCTGCGGGGTAACGTCGCCCACACAGCTGAGCGTGGCCGGAGTATTCGTGCCTAGAGCATATTGGATTCCTTCGGAAGCAGTTAATCTGCCCGAGTCAGTTTACAGCTCCGAGTGAATTACCTAGCTTCCTTTATGAGTGTGCTCTCTGGACTATACTGAACCTATCAAATAATTAACGGGCTTCTGGACTGTATTACCTAGTTGGAGCTACATCGTCATAATTACTCGTAACCTATCCCTAAAGTAATCCTCTTCTCAGCCCGAAGGTTGGTTTGAACAGCGCAGTTCTTTTCTAGACATTGTCTACGGAAGGTGGTATGCCCCCTTGCCATTTTTCATAGCCGGCCGGGGTGGCCGAGCGGTTCTAGGTGCTACAGTCTGGAACCGCGTGACCGCTACGGTGGCAGGTTCGAATCCTGCCTCGGGCATGGATGTGTGTGATGTCCTTAGGTTAGTTAGGTTTAAGTAGTTCTAAGTTCTAGGGGACTGATGACCTTAGCAGTTTAGTCCCATAGTGCTCAGAGCCATTTGAACCATTTTTCATATTTAGTACTGTAGGTGAAAGCAGCGACGAGTGACAGAAAATTATCATTAGCCCACCAGAGTATCGTAATTACCCATATAACACTGTGCTCTTCCATGTCATGTGTTGTAGAGTGGAAAATGAAAAAAAAGGTGGTGGTTGGGCACGAGACTGGAGAAGGCAAGATATGAGTACTAAAAATCTTGCGTTTAAATGTTAAACTGATCTTAATGAACTTGGAAACTTGTGTGTGTTAAATATTAGTCTGAAGTATTTCTTTCCCACACATAACTATTTATTTGCCTGATGTTATTTATTTCCAAAATACCTTCGAGTTCCCGCATATAGCGGACTCTTTAATGTCAGATTCGACGATTTAATTACATGTTGCAAAACTGCTAGTTGCTTTGATTTGCTGTATGTCACGTGGCGATAACATGACCATATAACGTCATACAGTACGTGGGAAATAAGTTAATGTCGTACTCAGACCAGAAAAATGTTCTTCATTAAAGTGTGAGTCCATTTGTATGTGTGTTTGGATAGAGGGGGCGGGCGAAGGGAGAGAATTCTCCGGCTATCGTCGATTTGAAACAAGGAGTGCTCGGTTTATATGGAAGAATTGTTTTGTTCTGTGTTGGTACCATTCCGTCGATAATGTTAAAGTAAGACGTTATCACAAGGATGCGTGGTTAGTAATAAGTTATTTATTTAGTGTTAATAAATTCTTTGAGAGTCCTCCTGTCGCAAAACTGGCCAGTTGTACTAAACAAAGCAGATACTTTAAGCGAAAAACCTTGTGGAAATGCCTTCGTTCGTATGTTGAAGAAAAAAGGAAACGAAAATTAAGCCTTGAATTCCCGTAGACAACAAAGTCATTAGGGGATACAACTTTGGATGGCAAAAGTATGAAGAAGGAAATCGGCCTCGTACTTTCCAAAGAGACAGCCCAGTGCTTGCCTTAGCGAAAGTACAGAAACCTAATTATCGATGACTGGACGAAAAACTGAATTCCATTCTTCCAGAAATCGAATCCAGTGTTATGACTGAGAATGGAACCATAAAGTTTACGAGATGAATCTCTTTCTTGGCGACCACCAGAACTTCCATAAGCCTGCTACCAACAACCTTAACAAACCACTTTTCCTCAAATCATTGAGCGGAGTGAAAACAAAACTACATTAAAAGCATAAAATGGATTTTTGTCCGGATTTTCATAGTCAAACGAAGAGTGGAAAATGGTCAAACGGGGTATCAAACTGACCTACATGAAGTCTCATTTTCCAAAATAATATTTCTTGAAAGTAATCAGGCTAATTCAGAAAAACTTAATTAGTAATTTGAGGGAAAACTAAAATATTTCATGAACAGCTGCTGCTAAATTAACTGTCAAAACATCTCTTTAAGGTCTACGTATTTTGTGCATAAAAAGCTACGATTGTTTGATATGTAACTGTCGGTAAAAAAGTTTTTAAACAAAAAGTGTTAAAAAATTTTATACTTTTAAAGAGTGCTAGAGGATATTTGTCTGGTGGATTATGTACTCCCTGCTGTCCCATTTACTGAACATGCCTAAAAAGTTACAAATAACATACAAAAAAACTGTTGACATTAGAAATTTGTCGTAAGAGCCTGCTGTCGTAAAACTAACCTTGCGAGGCTCATAACTACAGGAAATCCATATTAGCTAAAATACTACACTAATGAGGTAAGCACACACAAACAAACAGGCAGTCTGATTTACTGGAAGAATGTAATTAATTAGACCTACTCTGGATGTAAATAACAAGATATCGTCAAATTAAATATTTACATGTCTAAATTTTTCTCAAGCAGCATTTTAGGAGGGACAAAGATAATGCATGATATTATACACTAGAAAAATATAATCAGTGATACTGATGGGAAATTACAGCCTTGTTTACTAATGACTCAGGGCTACTAGCTGTTGTGTACAGTAATAAGTTTTGACGACTGTTCCAACATTAACCAACTTTAACTGTGATGCCAAGGCTCTCTAAACGTTTTTAGACTGTATTTCCTATAATCAATAATTAAATAACAATAATATCTAATAAAAATACACTATATGAAAACATACACTTACACACAAAACATATCCAAAGGACAAATGAACTAAAGAACCACAATATTAAGCAGCTAGGAGGGAAGAGAGAAGGTGTTCTGATGATTTCATTGTAATGTAGCACTTGAACTGCATATTTTTCCATAATACATAACGAGAATCTGTCTTATGCTCGGACCACTCATCTCTACAAGTATAATACCTGGATGTTGAATTCTAGCTGTCCGATCACGCCAGCATTGGATGCTCATATTTATATACTTGCCAAATACAACATGGCTGCTACAAAACGTCACTAGAACACAGAAAGAAAATACTATTCCATTCCATTCCCACATCAGCCTATTACATCACGTGCTGACATAAAGTTCTAAAGTAGAAATAAGTAAACAATTCTTTGTCACATACAAACTGATAGAAATTTGTTTGCCAAACTTCAACATAGTGCACAATGCTAAGCTCATGAATCTGCAGGTGTGATGAAATTATCTGCTCACAGACCAGAGTTATACGAGCGTTGGAACTTAAATAGTGGCAACTATTTATTCACAACCGGTAAAAAAGAGTTACATGTTTTCACCTGTTTCTGTCCTTCAAAGTAGTCACCAGCATTGTGTAGAACCCGTTGGCAGCAATGTGGAAGGCGTAGTATACCGTTAGCAGAGCCTGTTCTGTTGATGGTACGAATGGAGCGGTCTACTGCCTGTCGAATCTCTGGAACAGTTCTGAAGCGAATGCCACGACATGTTTCCTTCATCTTCGGAATCAAATCAAAGTCACAAGGACTTAGGTCCGGGGAGTATGGAGGATGATACAGTACTTCCCAGTCCCATCGACCAAACAGAGCAGCCACAGCTTGCGCTGTATGCGCCCGCGCATTGTCGTGCAAAATGATGGATGGGTTGTGCAGAAATTGTCGCTGCTTCTTTGGCGAAGCTGGTCGCAGTTGATGCTCCAAAAACGAACAGTAATACGACTTAAGTCCTTGTTACTTTGGTTTGATTCCGAAGATGAAGGAACCACTTCGTAGCATTCGCTTCAGAAATGTTCCAGAGATTCGACAGGCAGTAGACCGCTCCTTTCGCACCATCAACAGAACAGGTTCTGCTAACGGTATACTAAGCCTTCCGCATCGCTGGCAACGGGTTCTACACAATGCTGGTGACTACTCTGAAGGACAGTAACAAGCGCAAACATGTAGCTCTGTTTGTATCGATTGTGAATAAATAGTTGCCACTATGAAAGTTCCAACCCTCGTACATTCAGGTAGTATAGAGATACTAGTTTGGACACATAGCATAGCCAAACACGATGACAGAGTTGAGACATTTCTAAAGGAAATGGTGCAACAACACAGGGAAATTATCTCAAAAATAAACTTTTTGACATTATTATTTGCCATTTATCGAGTACAAACGTGTGGTATCTGTGGTGTCACCGCCAGACACCACACTTGCTAGGTGGTAGCCTTTAAATCGGCCGCGGTCCGCTAGTATACGTCGGACCCGCGTGTCGCCACTATCAGTGATTGCAGACCGAGTGCCGCCACACGGCAGGTCTAGAGAGACTTCCTAGCACTCGCCCCAGTTGTACAGCCGACTTTGCTAGCGATGGTTCACTGACAAGTTACGCTCTCATTTGCCGAGACGATAGTTAGCATAGCCTTCAGCTACGTCATTGGCTATGACCTAGCAAGGCGCCATTATCCTTTGCTATTTATCTTGTGATGCATGTACCGTCAGACCGATGTTCACCAATTATGGATTAAAGTTAAGTATTCCAACAGCTACGACCTTTTTTGCTAAAGTCTAACTTCCTTAAATGTTCCAGACCTCACGCCAGCCTGCGTGAGCTTAACGCGTGCCTTTCGGCTACCAATCATAGTGGCTTGGCTGTCTTGCCAAGTCACAACAGTATCATAGATTGATACTACTCCACTGTCATCCCACAGTTGGTTATGGAAACGCAAGTTTCAATCAGACGCCAAAAGCAGTTGTGCAGGATCTGGTGGATCCAATGGAGTACGTCCGCAGAGCCATGCCTCCAGAGTCTTTGTACCATGAGTACTCTTTGCCCCCGCAGTGTAGGACGCTCGGCGGCATCCACACAACTCACTGCTAGTGGGGGGAGACCTAATCACAATAGAGTCGCAGCCCTGCCATCGGTAATGTATAAGTTAAGAGTACCTCCCCTGCGACGATCTTGTTGCTATTGTATTAGCTGAAACTTTTGCTACATGTTCATTTGTAAAGAGTCTTCCTACGTTTGGAGGAAGCTTCTGTTTACTGTATTTACTTGTTTGCTAATTATTTTTGCTCCTGTCCAGCTGTCCTACAATGACAGCTACTGCACCGCTCTGTAGCCCACCTCTCCTTACCGTTGTGTATGAAGTCGTACACAACAAAACACACACGTGCACTCACGCACAGACACACAGGCACACACAGTTGGCGTGTTTATCATGATATGTAATTATAATTACAGACCTTTACAAAAATACGAGCAAAATAGAATTGTATTACATCTCAAAACGTGAAAGATTTTACACACTTTGCAAGTGCAATGACGGATCTTCGAGTTAAGTGCACTTTACAACAGGTGACCAGCGTGATGCGATGGGCAGGAGCGTTAGGCGAGGTAGTGTGTGTGTGTGTGTGTGTGTGTGCGTGTGTGTGTGTGTGTGTGTGTGTGTGTGTGTGTGAGTGTGTGCAATGTTCCAAAGTTACGTTGAGCTTCGTTCCGAAGTTGTGATTGGTACATATCGCCTTTTGTTTACAACTGCCAGCATCCTCAGCAATCTCTCGCGTTATGTGCGTCAATGGGACATAAATAGCTTGAGGAATGTTTGAACATGAGAATCTGCTGTATAATGTGCTTTCACGAAATCTTGTTTCTTCTATATCGCCATGTCGTAATTTATGCCATAGCTCCAGATCAACTGCGCGCATGGCGCATGCATGGCTAAAAGTTGGCAGGATTTCGAGCGGATACGTAAACATCCTTCCACTTGAAACTTCCCCTTAGAAAAATTATACAAGACTGTGCTTAACCTGACACACAATATTTTTAGCGCAACGCAATCTGACTTTCAGAAATCCCTACAAAAGAATGGCCCTGGCTAACATTAACCTATGCGTTTCACAAATCGCTTACCTCACAAAAATCTTGGTTACTCGAACTACTGCAATACAGCGAGCGCCACTACTGCCAGCTAAATAAAAGATTCAAATTACTGAAGGCACTAACTACTGATGGGCATAGTTAGCAAGTGAAAGATTTTAATAGAGAACAAACAATGTATTTACCTTAATAGTCATAATTGACATCCAATCTTACAAATTTCAAATCTCCGCCATCTCTCTCCCCACTTCCACCACTGCTGGCGGCTCACCTCCAACTGCGCAACGCTACACGCTGTTCACATCCAGCTGCCGCTGCCCAACACTACAATGGCAGACAACAATGCAAACTAGCCACAGACTGCACACAGCACAGCCAGTGATTTTCATATAGAGCGCTACGTAACGTTGCCAATAAGAAAACATAAACAGCCTACTTACATAAAGAAAACATAAACAGCCTACTTACATAGCCCCTATGCTCCCCACAAAAAATTTTACAAATTGTTTTGGGCAGTGGCCAATAATGATTTGAAAAAAAATTTTCATAATTACAATAACAAAGATATCAAATGCACACACTTATTTATACAATGTTGGTCAAAAGCTAAAATTTTCTCACAGTCCATAAAGACAGTCCAGATTGTTCATCACAGTAAAATTTCAGTGGTTTTTTTTTTTCAAAGTCTGAGCAGTAAAAGACGCACACGGAAGTAGTGGATTTCCATGCAGTCTTGAAGAAGTAGTGGTGTCCTTCCAACTGAAAGACAGTGCTGACTCTTGACATGCTAACAGGTAATGGGCCACAACAGAGCAAACCCACAGCAGAGTCATTCGACGTTTTGAAGAAGATTGGTAGGTAGGTCATCATAGAGCAGACCCACTGTAGTCCTGGTAGATAGTGTGGTATTGGTGGGCCACCAGAGGTGCAGACTCACTGTAGTCCTTGTAGAAATAATGGTATTGGTAGGTCATCAGAGATGCAGACCCACTGTAGTCCTTGTAGAGATGGCCAGCAGCCATCTGTTGTGACTGTGCGGGTGCACAATCACCATTGAAGAGTCTTACAGTTAATATAGCAAGTCCATAACCACCACTTGTGCACTCATAAAGTTTTTGGAACTGTCCTTAGAACCAGCAATGCTGTTATCCAGTCCCTTGCTGAATTATCAACACTCGTGCAAACACTAAAAGTCCCAACTTCTCACATATTGTCCATATACTATGACGAACAGAAAAGTGTACAGTGATATGTAACTAACAAGTTAATAATATGATGAACTGGTATCAATTACAATTTTGTAACATAAGAATACAATTACAAAGGTACAAAACACATCACTAAAGAACATAACAATACAGATAACATTTGTAGTACAGGCTTTACAACAGAATAGAAATAAACATATACATCAGTGTTATAGGAATTATGACATAAGTAAATACATAAAAGATCAGAATAATTATTGAAACATCAACTTCACACATGAGCATTAAAACAAAACAGAATTAATAATGTCTAAGCATATTTACAAGGTAAATAACATATTATTAATGCCAATAATATTTGAGGAGAACAGTATTCCTCATCATAGTGAATGTAGCTTAATATTAAAAGAAGAAAAAATTCTATGAAACTACACAGAGACAGGAAGAAAACAAATACACAAGGGTACACAAACACATAGTGGGATAACACAAAAGGATAGGACAGGGTTCGTTTTCAGTGTAACATTTGGTACTGCAGTCCAACCCAAAACTTCATTCCATAGATCGTTCATCTTATTTCAACCTTTGCTTCCACCAAAAAAATCCTATCCAAGCATGCTTTCTGTATTTTTCTCGTATAACCTCTCAGTGCATTTCTTCAAATTCATCACAAATCATTCTCTTATAGGCTACCCCCTCTTAAGCTAACTTAAATCTACTGAGCTCAGATATATATACCAAGGGACGAGGCAGTGCAGCAGCACATAACAAATTAACACAAACAGCAAGGACAAAAAAAATACAAATTGGCAAAGTAAGCAACAATATTACAACTAATATAAGGCAATGAGCAGCAAACAAGAAAAATAAATCAGTAGTAAACTGGCTTGGCAGAGTAAAAATTCAGTAACACTATGCCTGGCAAACAGCCGCAGCAAATGAAATAACTTATCTCTAAACATGACATAGCTCAAGCAAAAAAAAAAATAATACAGTAAAAATGGCCATGTTTAATACCTATGTCACATCTTAACACTAGAGTGATGCATCACGATAACTTACTCTACCAAAAAAAATTACCAAGTAGTTGAAAAGAAAATTATGTATGCAGTTCCTGTGAAGGGAAATGTCTTTGTGCTCCCCCATTTTTGGGAAATGTATTACAAAATTAGTATTTACTGGATCTGTAGACAGAAAATATTTATATTAGTACATCTATAAAATACTATTTTAACCAATGCTGCAGTGCAGCTAGAAACTAGATATTAAACAAAATGAGTAAATAAATACATAAAGCAAGCCATATGGCATTTCTTTCAACTAGAAAGACAGTAGTCATAATCAGGTGTATAGACATAGAAATATTTCTTGTCATTTCATTAGGCATTCCAGTAAATATCATAAATTAAGAGCTCCACAGTGTTATCATGTTTTCAAGTTTGAGGTTGTCTTATTTACGATGCTTTCTACAAAGGAATGTCAATAGCGAGGATAAGGGCCTCCCTTTTTTTTTTTACCTGTCCCTCTGAAAGGCACTCACTAATGACTTGTTCTCCCGGCGTCTGACACAGCTGGGTGCCCACAACGCATTACGTGCAGGTGGTCACTTTCTTACGGAAATATTTACGACGGCAGTTTCCGCTACAGTGACAGTCTCATATACAAAATTTCACGGGTCGAGAATTTGCGTTGCAAATGTGTAGAAACAAAATCTTATGAATATAACAGTGTCCAAAAAATTTTCATCAGCATTGTAATACATTCACGCATTTACATACATTTCATAACTCTTAAAGTACGATTCTTGGTTTCCAACATCCTTTATCACAAGTCAGAGTCCCTAACCACTACTCATTATTCCTTACCCTATTACACATATACATATTCATCGACACTTCTTCAATATTTCATCATAATAAATACGCAGCATAATCAAATTCCTCATATAACATCGGCTTATTGATCATAAACATACCTCAACAGCATAATACACATCGTCGTCATAATAATAACATCATAACACCTCAGTCAACTCTCAAAATCGTCGTAGCTTCCTCAAATAATTTCAATACCTAAAAAAATCCTCTGCTCATGTCAAAAGTGTCATCTGCCTCAAACGTACTTTAAAAATCGTGATCCCATACCAAATATATCATTCAAAGCTCTCATAATATCACAATGGGTCCAAAAAAATATGAACAGTTCACAAGGTACAGACAAAATACAATTTCGTAAGTGTGAAGTTATCCAACGGTGTAATTACATAAACATCTGTCACTGCCATAGTAAAAAACAAATGTTTATCTCTCAGTTAAATGATCAGATAGCTGCGTAATTCTGTGTTAGAGAAATATGGTACCGATGTGTAAAGTTGTATAAGCAAATACCATATTAGCTAGGGCTCCTTGTGCTTGCCAAACACATGGTACACAAAGTAAGCGTGTACCCTCCCTGAGGATTAATGTAATTATATCCTCAGGTGTTACAGATTACAGGAATGGAATGAAATGTATCACGGAAAACTTTCATTGTAATTCAAAAATCTTTAAAAATAAATGTTTTAAGTACAAAATTAATCACTGAAATGCGTGTCCTGTAGCGCTAAATGTGCATCTTGTTGTAAGATAATCTCTGTGGAAGTGTCGTAGTTATCGTCCTCTGAAAGCTAAGTTCTGCAGAAGTCAATGTACTTACCTCATGATAAACAAAAGTGAAATGCTTTGCGTATAGATATCTTAGTTATTACGCTTATTGCCGTGATGAAGAAAATACTGTGCTGTAACGTATTGTTGTGCTACTGAAAAGGCAGTCTCACTGTAGCTATACCACAAAAGTTACTACTAAAACATGTTTTACTTTCCAGAATAATTCAGAAAAACTGTGCAGATATTAAACAGAAACACCGCAAAAGCAACATTGTAAATTGTCACTCATTAGTAGTGTCGTGATAAAATCATGTAGCTGTCACATAAACTAACCACTGTGTCATCTGGTATCTCACAGAAAGTACTTTAAATCCAGAATGTATTTTCAAGTAAACCAAAATGTTGCATTAAAATCTCATTAGCAGTACTGGTAAATGTTCTAAGTATGTGAGCCTTATAGTCATTATGTAATCGTGCAACTAACAAGCAAGAATGTACACACACAGTAACACTGTGTCGTCTGTTCACAATAACAATGCATTCGTAATTTCTGTTTAAATAAGTTCCCTAGGTTCTAGACTGGATATTTAACTTCAAACATTGTTGCATGGTAACAGTGTCTAAAGCATACTAGTAACGTGAAGTGAAACGTTTTATGGCAAAGACAAAGTTAAAAAGCAGATTATCTTTCAATGACGGTTTTACATGTGAAATGTGGTGTAAACCTTTGCTCTTCCTAGTACGCAGAGTTTCAACTTTAACGCAATTAACATTTGGTATACGTCGGTAAAGAATACTGGAATTTTGTTCAAGGTTAGCGTCTATGTTATTTTTCACTGAGCCAGCGGGCACAAGTGGCTGCCTGCGGTGTGAGTCATTGTCTGTTTCTTTGTTGGCGCGCGTCGTTACTGGGATTAGGAGGCCTAACTTCTACAAATTCGCCTTGCCGAGAGGGCCCAGCTCTGTTAGAATCCCGCCAGTTCTGATGAAATCAGGTCTGTCATTATAATTATATCGTCTGTCGTCATGTCGGTAGGTTCCATAGTTTCTTGTTTGACGGTCATGTGGTGGAGAATTTCTCCCGGAATCGTAACTGCGCGCTGAACTGTTGCGTCTGACGTTATTCTATCTCCTGTAATAATGATAGTTCTGGTTACCATATTGTCTGTTTCTCTGATTGTCTCTGTGATAGTCATTACCACGGAGAGGTGATCTTTCCCTGTAATTATTACTACTCTGCCAACGGTTGTCATACGGGTGGTGTCTGTTTCGGTCACAATTTACATTGAAAGAATAGCATTGTCATATATTATTTCTGTCATCGCGGAATTGTGACGGATGTGATCTGTAATTGTTGTGCTCCTGTTTTCACGTTCCGCGATTGTCAGTGTCAATTTCCAGTTCTTGTAACAGTCCCTGAAAAGCTTCAATGTCGTCTTTGCAACGTCCTGCCAAAATAATATGTCGTAAATGTTCAGGTAATTTGATTAAGCAAATGCGGATGAGTTCTGAGGGGCTGTATGGGTTTGACAGGTACTGATTCTTGTGCAACATGTCTTCAAAATATTTCACAAGACTGGAAAATTCAGATTGTTCGAAATGTGTCATCATTATGATGCTATGTTTTACTCGGTCTTGTGTAGCTTGAGACCAATATGCTGAGAGGAACGCATGGTAAAATTCTCCTTCACTTTGACAATCGTGAATGACCGATCGCATTCTTACAGCTGGTTCATTCTCCAAGTAGCCACACATAAATTCTAATCTGTGCTCCAATGACCAGTTGGGAGGAAAACAATGAGAGAATTGATGGAGCCACGCTTGTGGATGAATGTCGTTGGCAGAATTCTTGAACGTTTTGAATTTACGTGTAGTAACGAACAGCTTATAGTCAAAATCATCATGTCGGCGAGTAGCATATCGGTCATTGTTACGTCGTGTCGGCGGTTCCATCTCAAAATTCGGTGCACCTTGCCAATTTCTTTCATAATTTCCGAAGTGCCCTGAGTTATTATTTTGTGGCTGTTCCGTATTTCTATGTCCCTCTTCCCGTATTGGAGCGCGAGTGGCCTCTGAAATACGTAATTCTTGTATTACCTGTGTCAGCTGATCTTGTACTTCCCGGATTTCTCTTTGGTGTTGCGTATTAATTTGATTCTGATTTTGTTTGAATTTCCTAATTTGTTCGCACTCTTCTGTGTCAGTGATGGCTACAGGTCTTGTGTCATTCAGATCATCATCTACCTTTGCAGATAAGTTAGTGAACTGATCCGAAAGTTCGGCTACTTTCTCCGATAGTGTACTTATTTCCTCAGTGTGTTTTTCTGAACCAAGTTTCAGAGTGTACATTTGTGTTGAAATCGTATCTACTGTATCCTTTAAGTTTTCTTGAGTTTTTGCATGTTGTGTAACCGAATCGGCAGATGCAACTGAGTCAATTTTAGCTTGCAAGGTGTCGTGATTTTCGTGAACAATAGTTTGGAGTTCTTTTATGGCTGCTTCGTGATTCTGTAATGCATTTTCATGCCGCGAAAAAATAGGTTGAAAATGCTCACAGATTTGTGTTTTTACATCATTACAGACTTTTTGACATTTCGATTCAATGTTATGTAACTCAGTAGTTAAATCTTCACGTGTTTGTTCAAGCTTATGTTCCACTGAGTCTAACTTTTGAAGCTTTTGTTCCATTGTGTCTAATTTTTGAAGATTTTGTTCCATTGTGTCTAACTGTCGCTGTGTTTATCTCTGATTTTGTTCCATTGTGTCTAACTGTTGCTGTGTTTGTCTCTGATTTTGTTCTATTGTGTCTAACTTTTGAAGATTTTGTTCCATTGTGTCTAACTTTTGAAGCTTTTGTCCCATTTGTTGCATTAATTGTAATAACAATGCACTGGTGTCTGAAACATGTTCCTCAGTGCTTTTCGGCAGTGAATTTGCACCGGCGACATTCACATTTTGACAAGCAGAAAATGTGTCTAGACTTATTTGAGAAAACGGTGAGGACCCAAAACCTGAATCTACAGTATCTGCGAAATTGTGTCCTGTCATTTCGGGTTCCTGAGGCGAGCTGTTGCCGACCGATCGATCGATAATGCTTCCCTGTTCACTACCTGTTTCACTGTCTACACCATTATTTGACGCCCGCTCCATTTCCCTATGCACAGTTACCAAATTACTACTTTGAATATTAGTTAATTCATTACATGGTGGCGTTAACACACTGCTTTCGTCTTCACTGTCATTTCTCAGTTTACTTTGGAGCCTAGTGTTACGCTTTTCACACGCCATTATTGTCACAATATTTCACATGACAACACAGAAAAACACAATTTGAAGAGCAAAAATAGGGGAACACATTAACATAACACTGAAAATAATATCTAGTTAATTGCAAGCGCAGCTGCGAAATACTTGGTGCAAATCTACATGCATGCCACAACTGTTTTACTGTACAACAATGAAAGACTGCAACTACAAAGGAGATTCTCTCTACAATTACGCAATAGCAATAAACAAAATCTACACTAATTACACAAACTACAAGCAAAAATCAGAAGATTCCAGTGAGGTATCCTCGGCTAAGGGTCGACATATGAAACTTCCCCTTAGAAAAATTATACAAGACTGTGCTTAACCTGACACACAATATTTTCAGTGCAACGCAATCTGACTTTCAGAAATCCCTACAAAAGAATGGCCCTGACTAACATTAACCTATGCGTTTCACAAATCGCTTACCTCACAAAAATCTTGGTTACTCGAACTACTGCAATACAGCGAGCGCCACTACTGCCAGCTAAATAAAAGATTCAAACTACTGAAGGCACTAACTACTGATAGGCATAGTTAGCAAATGAAAGATTTTAATAGAGAACAAACAATGTATTTACCTTAATAGTCATAATTGACATCCAATCTTACAAATTTCAAATCTCCACCATCTCCCTCCCCACATCCACCACTGCTGGCGGCTCAGCTCCAACTGCGCAACGCTACGCGCTGTTCACATCCAGCTGCCGCTGCCCAACACTACAATGGCAGACAACAATGCAAACTAGCCACAGACTGCACACAGCACAGCCAGTGATTTTCATATAGAGCGCTACGTAACGTTGCCAATAAGAAAACATAAACAGCCTACTTACATAAAGAAAACATAAACAGCCTACTTACACCCTCACGTCACTGTGACCGCGGCACTCAACATCCTTTCTTCTTTTCCTGTCCCACACCAATGCTAAAACATACATTCAATTTTCAAAAATGGAAATTTGGGGTAGGGGGTGGGTGGAAAGCGTTTGTATGGTTGAGGAAGAGCGTTCTGGCATATAAAATTTTAGAAATTAAGCACTGTACTTCACACTCGCTTTCCAAAGCAATGAAATTAACTGATAAGGCACTAGAGTATTTGACATAAACATTTTTAGTGATGTATAAAACAGAGTGAGATGAAATTTACCGATGAGGCAGTACAATAATTGGTCGAGTACTACCTCGTAAATAATGTACTAGAATCTAGGCAACGGTATTACACTGTATTTTAGTTGGTGCAACGCAAAAGACTCCTCAGTGTGTCTGAAGGTGCGATTCATATCGTTGATATACCTTCGAACACGCCACCATATTGGATTGCAAGTTCAGTGGGCTTGCAAAGCATAACTGGATTAGTTCCACCTTCTTAAATTTTCTGTCATTTTAAACTTAACGCAACTGGGTTAGTTCCACTAACGCGATGTTTTTTGTTTTAATTTTCCACCCAGTGCCATCTTGAATTTATTAATTTCCTGCTGCCGCCATTTTTCAGTTCATACTTGAGTGCTTAGCAGAGGGTTGATTACATCACCTTCAGACTATTTATCTATAGTTACAATCTAGAACAGCGTGTGGGAATAACGAACACTTAACTCTTTCTGTTCATGCTCTGATTTCTCTTCTTTTATTACGATGATAATTTTGTAGATGGGTGTCAACAAAATAATTTCGCAGGGGGCTGAACCACACGATAACCCTGGGTTCGTTGTGGAGTGGCGGTGGGGCGAGTGGACTGTTATAGCCTGTTGTGGGTTTGTGAACCACTGAGGGCTATGGCGGGGACGACGCCTCTCCGTCTTTCTAGGTCCCCAGTTCCATGCAGTACAATACAACACAAGACGTCTAGTGTCGGACGTTGTTTATCCACTTGGATAATCAAGTAAGCCTCATGCAGGTTCATCTTCAAAGCGCTAGAAATCGGCAGCTTGGTGAGAGTTTGCAGGGAGGGCGACAGTGCAGTAAAAAATCTCCAATTATTTCTGCCATCAATTCTCTCCGCCAGTAATATGCATTGTTGGGAAAGGACTTTTATACATGGTCCGGTCACATTAATTTGGCTACTAACCATGTTCCATGTCAATGTGTAATAGCCAATCACAGATGGCAGCTGGTACAACTAGCAGTTGGGGGTATTAAAGCACGTCAGGACGGTGCCTAACACAGTGCAGTCGTTGTCATAATGCATAGCAGAGAGATTTATCTGACATCCAAAAGGGCATAATCATTGGCTTTTGTGCCACGGGTGGAAGCATTTGCGAAATGGCTAAATTTGTTAACTGTTCACGTGCTGCCGCGGTTAAAGCAATACCATGCATTGTAAAATGGCTGTATCGACAACTGGCTCCGGGCAACTGTGGTGCACCATGAGCCATAGATGACAGGGATGAACTAGAGCTGCAGAGATGTGTACAGATGAATAGGTGTGCAACTCTTGAGCAACTAACAGCCCAGATGAACAAAGTGGCCACCAACAATCTCCGCAACGACCATTCAACGAACATTGCTGCATATGGGCCTCCACAGTAATCGCCTGATTGATACATCCACGCTGACTGCTGTTCATCAACGACGAAGGCTGGATTTGCACGGCAATACCAAACTGGATGTCCACTGAGAGGCGACAGGTGACCTTTTCAGATGAATCACGTTTTATACTGCATCGGACAGATGGCCGTTGGCATGTAAGGTGTGAAACGTCGGAAAGCAAAGACCTTTCATGCCGTATGGTCTGGGGAATGTTTTCGCGGCATTTCATGGGTGATCTTATCTTACTGGAAGGGAGAATGGATGGACACAAGTATGCATCTATCCTTGAGGACCATGTCCACCCCTATATGCAGTATGTATTTCCTCAGTATGATGTCATCTACCAGCATGACAAAGCAACATGTCACACAGCTCTCAGTCATCAAACTCCATGGACTGAAACCCAATCGAGAATCTGGGGACCACCTCAGTTGGATTGTTCGCACCGTATATACTCAACCAAGAACCCTAGAGCAGCTGGAAATGGTATTAGGGTTGGCATGGCTCCATATCTAGAACCTCACTGACTTTCCTGCATCTATTGCTATGGTATGGCAGGATTTTGACCGCTGGTCGCACTAATGTGACTGAACAGTGTAAGAACTCCAATTCCTTCGATAATATTCTCTGCCGCTTTCGATTAAAGATTTCCTATTATCTGAGATTATTAAGGTCCCACATTCAATCTTCTCTTGCAAAATTAAACTTGAAGAAAGTTTCTGTAGGCACTGCATAGTAGGACACCCATAAACCTCCCTCAGCAGTTACTTAAGAATCAAACTGAAGGTAGCCTATTACTGCACTGTATTAAAAGTAAGAGCTCCGCAGATGAAGTTATTTATTGCACAGTTGACTATATACACTACTGGCCATTAAAATTGCTACACCAAGAAGAAATGCAGATGATAAACGGGTATTCATTGGACAAATATATTATACTAGAACTGACATGTGATTACATTTTCACGCAATTTGGGTTCATAGATCCTGAGAAATCAGTACCCAGAATAACCACCTCTGGCCGTAATAACGGCCTTGATACGCCTGGGCATTGAGTCAAACAGAGCTTGGATGGCGTGTACAGGTACAGCTGCCCATGCAGCTTCAACACGATACCACAGTTCATTAAGAGTAGTGACTGGCGTATTGTGACGAGCCAGTTGCTCGGCCACCATTGACCAGACGTTTTCGAGAGATCTGGAGAATGTGCTGGCCAGGGCAGCAGTCGAACATTTCCTGTATCCAGAAAGGCCCGTACAGGACCTGGAACATGCGGTCATCCTGCTGAAATGTAGGGTTTGCGGGGATCGAATGAAGGGAAGAGCCACGAGGCGTAACACATCTGAAATGTAACGACCACTGTTCAGTGCCGTTAATGCGAACAAGAGGTGACCGAGACGTGTAACCAATGGCACCCCATACCATCACGCGGGGTAATACGCCAGTATGACGATGACGAATACACGCTTTCAATGTGCGTTCACCGCGAGGTCGCCAAACACGGATGCGACTATCATGATGCTGTAAACAGAACCTGGATTCATCCGAAAAAATGACGTTTTGCCATTCGTGCACCCAGGTTCGTCGTTGAGTACACCATCGCAGGCGCTCCTGTCTGTGATGCAGCGTCAAGGGTAACCGCAGCCATGGTCTCCGAGTTGATAATCCCTGCTGCTGCAAATGTCGTCGAACTGTTCGTGCAGATGGTTGTTGTCTTGCAAACGTCCCCATCTGTTGACTCAGGGACCGAGACGTGGCTGCACGATCCGTTACAGCAATGCGGATAAGATGCCTGTCATCTCGACTGCTAGTGATACGAGGCCGTTGGGATCCAGCACGGCGTTCATATTACCCTCCTGAACGCACCGATGCCATATTCTGCTTACAGTTATTGGATCTCGACCAACGCGAGGAGCAATATCGCGATACAATAAACCGCAATCGCGATAGGCTACGATCCGACCTTTATCAAAGTCGGAAACGTGATGGTACGCATTTCTCCTCCTTGCACGAGGCATTACAACAACGTGTCACCAGGCAACGCCGGTCAACTGCTGTTTGTGCATGAGAAATCGTTTGGAAACTTCCCTCATGTCAGCACGTTGTAGGTGCGCCACCGGCGCCAACCTTGCATTTGCATATCACAGCATCTTCTTCCTGTCGGTTAAATTTCGCGTCTGTAGCACGTCATCTTCGTGGTGTTGCAGTTTTAATGGCCAGTAGTGTAACATCATGTATAATGATCAAGAGTATGACCAAGCATAAAGATAGTCTTGTCAGTGGTGAAAATGGAAGTTCGCGTAACAGTTTTAGACTCCTCTGAATAATAGCTTGCGTGAATTCCGTGGAAAACGTGTGCTCACCTCAGAGCCATGTCAGCTTTAAGGTTCGCACTGAATGGCGGCCAGGTACACATGGTCTTGGCCACTCCTGCAATATGCTGCGTTGCTGTGTATTGCTTTCGTTAGCCAGCGAGGTGAAACAGAAAAACGATGCCTGCTTCTGCAGTAACAGATACTTATACAGTTCTGATAACAAGCGCAGAGCATATGCGGTTCCCTCAATGAAATCGACCAAAATAAACGAGAGGTGCCACACACTGAATTGGCCATGCCAACAAGATGGTGTCTACACGAGTTTGGTACACTATAATCTGTGAAACTTTCCAGCCCTTAGTTACAGATATCTCGTCTAGAGAACGGTTGTATATCATTGCTAAGTATTTATTTATTACGTCAGGAATATCTGATATAAGCTTAACCGGTATATAATCTGTACTAGAAGACTTATCTTTATTCAGGGTATGTGCTTCTAATTTCCCCATGTTGACAGCTGTTCTTGGTTCGAATACCAGAATATACTGCAGGAATCTCCTCAGATTTTCTGCCAGATTTTGAGACAGACTTCCGTTGTAGAAACTATTAGAAGCATCTCGCACTGAGTTCCGTATTAAATTTTGTGTTTCTGTAAAATGTCGCCAATTTTAAAGCTTTTGCGTTCTTTTGAATATGACATGCTTTTTCGTTATTTTCGCAACTGTGTTCTGACCTGTTTTATGGCGGATCTGATCCATCTCTCATTATTGTATTTGGTATAAAACACTCACTTTTTTTTAATTTCCCACCAACGCCATCCTGAATTTTTTAATGTTCCGCCACTGTCACCTTAGGCTTTCTTGCTACTGAAGTGCCGACTAGCGGTGGCCGCGTGTGCTGTGGGGCTAGGTCCCCCATAGCCAATCTGCTTGGGATAACTTTCAAAAATCGTTTACGAATGTGATTGAGTGAGAGATTTCTTGAAAATGGTTTCTATGGGTTTGATTTGAGGTAGATACTGGAATTTGTCCACATAATGGCGCTTCAAAAGCTTTTTGGTGCCCTCCACAGTGGATGTTGGTTGGAGGATTGTAAATGGGAATTTGTCAGAATTCTTGGACTGTATATTGGTGAAGCTCTCTACGGGAGCTGTTAGCAGTATGATTACTGTTACTGTTGGTGGAAGCATTGTTCCTCAGGTTGTAGGTCATGGCAGTCAAATAGATCCGTATGATGATGTGTGTGCTTGCATGTCTGTTTGCTGGTACTGATACTGGCACCAATATCAATGTGGAGGCAAGAGAATGGAATGGCAGTGCTGGAAGTGCTGGTGGTTGCTTAGACGGTAGTCTGAAAATATGTGGTATTGCAGTGCTGCAGGTTTTGGTGATGGATCTGGGAGAGGTCTGTCGGGAAACGTAGGTATGTGATGTGATGAACTGTGTGTGATGCCCCACGTATTGACTGGGGGTGTAGCTGATTATAGGTACTAGTCTTGACTCTCGGAAGATCAGCTGATGAGAGTGGAAAGGAAGAATGATGCATTTAAGAATGGAGGATGATTCAGAGGGCTGTATGGGAATAGACCAGTACAGTGACGAAGTCGATGTAGCTACGTAAGAAGGGATGATATGATAATTGTGTTGATGCAGATGTAAAACCTTGATCACACCGCACACTTCCACGTGAGAACTACTTTCGTCAGCAATCTCATCTCAAAAGTGAAAGTGGGTGTCTTTGACGTATCATATACTCCAGCTACCAACTGTGATGATGCAACTGTGCTCATTTGCGTCGCTGGGCTGGGGTGTCATCTCGTGTATCTAAATCGATACCTGTGAGGTTATTGATCTGTGCATTAGCCAGAATGGTTCTTTCAAAACGGCGTGACCAATTTCCCTCCATCTCTAATGACCTCGTTGCTGACGAGACGTTAAGCCGTAACCTTCACTCTTTCGCATATTCTACATCACCCATTGTCCCTCGTAACATTACTCACCACAATCCTGCAGATGTCATTATTCTAAAGAGGCGAACTTTTTATCACGTTGTTTACCTATACCCCTCAAACACAGATTTGAAGAACTCTTGTGGCCTCCAGTAGCAGCGCGCCTGCATGAGAGAGTGTACTGAAAATGTGACTCTGGATTAGATGTCTGTAGCATTAGGCGCGGTTCTCACTGAGTCAAAAGATATGAAATACGATAAGCGATGTGACTCAAGATACATTGGTGTCCAAAATTAAAGCAACAAACGGATATTTTGCAAGGTTGCGTTTATTTTGCTACAAAACAGTATAAACAGGTGATAGTAAAATACAGTATAAACTATGCAAAGAATACAGAAAACAATCAACTGCAACATGCTTAACGGTAGACGAAAACGTTCTTCGTTTTCTTCTAACTTCACGGATTTGCACACACATTCTGATAACTGCTTAATCTGCTCAGTATGGCGAGTGACCACTTCGGCACCAATACAGGCCTGACAACGACTGGACATTCTGTGAATGATGTCATCAATCTCATGTTGAGGCAATAACGCCCATTCTTCCTGCAGAGCTGCTCACAAGTCTTGGAGAGTGGTTGGTGGATGCTGACCTGATGAAACCCAACTCCCTAGTGCATGCTCTGTGGGATTCAAATCGGGACAGCGAGCAGGCCACGCGATGTGTGCAAATCTTCTGTTCCCAAAATAAATAAATAAGTAAATAAATAAAAAATAAATAAAAAATCAACCACTCGTGCTCTATGAGGTCGAGCATTATCATCCACCAACATCAAGTTTGGGCTCTTCGCACTTCGCAACAACCGTTCATCAGATTCCACGATCTGCTCAGGATACAGACCGCAGTTAAATCTTGCTGATTAACCCATACAATTTCATGAAGAGGTGTTCGAGTGATCAACATAATCCTTATCAACACCATTGGGAACTTCCTCGATATAGGTCTCTTTCCACGAAGTATGGGTCCCGAAATCGTGCTCCAAGTGTCGTCCAGATGCGAAACCGTCGAGAATTACTCTCCAGACAAAACCGGGACTTATCTGCGAAAAGAACATTGGCCCACCTATCGACTGTCCAGGTGGCATGTTGACAGCTCCACTCTAGACGTCGCATTCTGTGAAGACTCGCCAAGATGAGCTGCAGGTCTCCAACGATAAAGGCCACTCTGCTGAAGTCTCCTGTACACCACTTGCCTCGATACAACACGTTCAGGGGATGCTGCGAGGTCAAATGCCAGCTGCAGGGTAGTGCTAAGGCGGTACCGTCGTGTGCCCTTACAGTCAAATAACGGTCCACTCTTTCTGATGTCACACGTGGTCGGCTCTGTCCTGGTCTCCGGGATACAGTTTCATTCTCTATAAACCGTCGACTCATCCGAGGAGGATCAGAACGATTCACATAAACCCGTAGGGTCACATCAGTTTGCGACTCTCCTGCTTCCATTCTTAGTATGGCCTTCCACAGCAGAGAGTCTGTAGGAGTCTTCTCTCTGCCGTACTGCGTCGTCTGTGACGGTGTACACAGTCTTTGTGGATATGGGACTACCCTGCAAACACTACCCCTCTCGGTAGGTGCCCTGGCGTCATTGCTGGCGTTATTGTCCGTTGATCCGATTATCGTGATTATATCGTGAATTAAATACAGGAAGGGGATATAACAGTTTGTTGTTTTAATTTTGAACACCAGTGTACAATGCAGAAGCAACCGGCATTGGTGAAGCGCATGGAAAAGTAGTTGAAACCACTTAATTGGTTCACAGTGGTATGGAAACAACAGAGAGTGCTGATTGTTCCACGCAACTTTGTCTACGATACCAATTTCGAGTCATCAGATGTGCCTAAAAAAACTGTTTTATATAAATGAAGCAAAGCTACAACCTTCTACTTGATTGAAACTTCCTGGCAGATTAAAACTGTGTGCCCGACCGAGACTCGAACTCGGGACCTTTGCCTTTCGCGGGCAAGTGCTCTACCATCTGAGCTACCGAAGCACGACTCACGCCCGGTACTCACAGCTTTACTTTGCCAGTTTCTTGTCTCCTACCTTCTTCTACTTGATTTCATAGCAAAGCTTTTACTTTTTGAATAAAGAAGTAATAATCACGGTCTTTAGATTAAATGTGTTCTCCACTCTGCAGTCTTTCTCATTCGATTCTAAGGAAAATTGTTTTTTGTGTGTCTTATAGTCCGACATTACAACTCGATAAAGAATGGTTTTCTTTTCGTTATAAGTAAAACACCAACCATATATCGAAAAGTTTGCATTAGAGAATGTAGTCGCTAGCCAGTTTAGATCTGGTGTGTTTTAGGCCATACATTGCTGCATTTAAATACAGGTAATATGTCGAAAATGTTTTTGACGATGTAAGGAGAGCCATACCGCTTTCCATTCCTGAGAAAATACGGCGGGGTTGGCAGCTACACGCCACTCGCAAGGCTATTGCCGTCTGCTACTACCTGTAATGTGTTCAGAAGCGCATCGTTTCTCTCTTTTTCGTATGCAGCGGATATAAGCTGAAGCTGGAACTGAAAAGGCTTGCTGAAATGGAAAGACACCGGGAGTCATTAGGTGACGACACTGACTGAATGTTTTTTTACTCAGTCCTCCATGATTTCAGGAAACATTGTGACAGGCATGTCAGGCTATGCCATTGATCGTGACTGATTTCGTTTTAAAACCGACAAAGTTTCTTCTGAATACTCCTCAACTTTCATCATATACGACTTTGTGGAATTCAGCAGTTGTAGAAATACTATCTCAGCTTTATTAATTTGTAACCATTACTTATACATGAACCATACTGAATAAACTACCATTCTGGGTGGTGTTACTAAGAATAAACTTTTCATAATGGCATTCTTTAAAAAGTTTATTCTTAGTAACACCACCCAGGATGGTACTTTATTCAGTATGGTTTTGCAAACTTTTCAAAATGGCATTCTCCCCCCCCCCCCCCCCCCACCCCGTGAACCATGGACCTTGCCGTTGGTGGGGAGGCTTGCGTGCCTCAACAACGATACAGATAGCCGTACCGTAGGTGCAACCATAACGGAGGGGTATCTGTTGAGAGGCCAGACAAACGTGTGGTTCCTGAAGAGGGGCAATAGCCTTTTCAGTAGTTGCAGGACAACAGTCTGGATGATTGACTGATCTGGCCTTGTAACACTAACCAAAACGGCCTTGCTGCTGTGGTACTGCGATCGGCTGAAAGCAAGAGGAAACTACAGCCATAATTTTTCCCGAGAGCATGCAGCTTTATTGTATGATTAAATGATGATGGCATCCTCTTGGGTAAAATATTCCGGAGGTAAAATAGTCCCCCATTCGGATCTCCGGGCGGGGACTACTCAGGAGGAAGTCGTTATCAGGAAAAAGAAAAACTGGCGTTCTACGGATCGGAGCGTGGAATGTCAGATCCCTTAATCGGGCAGGTAGGTTAGAAAATTTAAAAAGTGAAATGGGTAGGTTAAAGTTAGATATAGTGGGAATTAGTGAAGTTCGGTGGCAGGAGGCACAAGACATTTGGTCAGGTGATTACAGGGTTATAAATACAAAATCAAATAGGGGTAATGCAGGAGTAGGTTTAATAATGAACAGGAAAATAGGAGTGCAGGTAAGCATAGTGAACGCATTATTGTGGCCAAGATAGACACGAAGCCCACGCCTACTACAGTAGTACAAGTTTATATGCCAACTAGCTCTGCAGATGATGAAGAAATTGAAGAAATGTATAATGAGATAAAAGAAATTATTCAGGTAGTGAAGGGAGACGAAAATTTAATAGTCATGGGTGACTGGAATTCAACAGTAGGAAAAGGAAGAGAAGGAAAAGTAGTAGGAGAATATGGATTAGGGCTAAGAAATGAAAGAGGAAGCTTCCTGGTAGAATTTTGCACAGAGCATAACTTAATCATAGCTAACACTTGGTTCAAGAATCATGAAAGAAGGTTGTATACATGGAAGAACCCTGGAGATACTAGAAGGTTTCAGATAGATTATATAATGGTAAGACAGAGATTTAGGAACCAGGTATCAAATTGTAAGACATTTCCAGGGGCAGATGTGGACTCTGACCACAATCTATTGGTTATGAACTGTAGATTAAAAATTAAGAAATTGCAAAATGTAGGGAATTTAAGGAGATGGGACCTGGATAAACTGAAAGAATCAGAGGTTTACAGAGTTTCAGGGAGAGCAAAAGGAACAATTGACAGGAATGGGGGAAAGAAATACAGCAGAAGATGAATGGGTAGCTCTGAGGGATGAAGTAGTGAAGGCAGAAGAGGATCAAGTAGGTAAAAAGATGAGGGCTAGTAGAAATCCTTGGGTAACAGAAGAAATATTGAATTTAACTGATGAAAGGAGAAAATATAAAAATGCAGTAAATGAAGCAGGCAAAAAGGAATACAAATGTCTCAAAAATGAGATCAACAGAAAATGCAAAATGGCTAAGCAGGCATGGCTAGAGGACAAATGTAAGGATGTAGAGGCTTATCTCACTAGGGGTAAGATAGATACTGCCTACAGGAAAATTAAAGAGACCTTTGGAGAAAAGAGAGCCACTTGTATGAATATCAAGAGCTCAGATGGAAACCCAGTTCTAAGCAAAGAGGGGAAAGCAGAAAGTTGGAAGGAGTATATATACAAGGGCGATGAACTTGAGGACAATATTATGGAAATGGAAGAGGATGTAGATGAAGATGAAATAGGAGATACGATACTGCGTGAAGAGTTTGACAGAGCACTGAAAGACTTGAGTCGAAACAAGGCCCCGGTAGTAGACAACATTCCATTAGAACTACTGACGGCCTTGGGAGAGCCAGTCCTGACAAAACTCTACCATCTGGTGAGCAAGATGTATGAGACAGGCGAAATACCCTCAGACTTCAAGAAGAATATAATAATTCCAATCCCAAAGAAAGCAGGTGTTGACAGATGTGAAAATTACTGAACTATCAGTTTAATAAGCCACAGCTGCAAAATACTAACGCGAATCATTTACAGACGAATGGAAAAACTGGTAGAAGCTGACCTCGGGGAAGATCGGTTTGGATTCCGTAGAAAGTTGGAACACGTGAGGCAATACTGACCTTACGACTTATCTTAGAAGAAAGATTAAGGAAAGGCAAACCTATATTTCTAGCATTTGTAGACTTAGAGAAAGCTTTTGACAATGTTGACTGGATTCCTCTCTTTCAATTTCTAAAGGTGGCAGGGGTAAAATACAGGGAGCGAAAGGCTATTTACAATTTGTACAGAAAGCAGATGGCAGTTATGAGAGTCGAGGGACATGAAAGGGAAGCAGTGGTTGGGAAGGGAGTGAGACAGAGTTGTAGCCTCTCCCCGATGTTATTCAATCTGTATATTGAGCAAGCAGTAAAGGAAACAAAAGAAAAATTTGGCGTAGGTATTAAAATCCAGGGAGAAGAAATAAAAACTTTGAGGTTGGCCGATGACATCGTAATTCTGTCAGAGACGGCAAAGGACTTGGAAGAGCAGTTGTACGGAATGGACAGTGGCTTGAAAGGAGGATATAAGATGAACATCAACAAAAGCAAAACGAGGATAATGGAATGTAGTCGAACTAAGTCGGGTGATGCTGAGGGAATTAGATTAGGAAATGAGACACTTAAAGTAGTAAAGAAGTTTTGCTATTTGGGGAGCAAAATAACTGATGATGGTCGAAGTAGAGAGGATATAAAATGTAGACTGGCAATGGCAAGGAAAGCGTTTCTGAAGAAGAGAAATTTGTTAACATCGAGTATAGATCTAAGTGTCAGGAAGTCGTTTCTGAAAGAATTTGTATGGAGCGTAGCCATGTATGGAAGTGAAACATGGACGATAAATAGTTTAGACAAGAAGAGAATAGAAGCTTTCGAAATGTGGCGCTACAGAAGAGTGTTGAAGTTTAGGTGGGTAGATCACGTAACTAATGAGGAGGTATTGAATAGGATTGGGGAGAAGAGAAGTTTGGGGCCTAACTTGACTATAAGAAGGGATCGGTTGGTAGGACATGTTCTGAGGCATCAAGGGATCACCCATTTAGTACTGGAGGGCAGCGTGGAGGGTAAAAATCGTAGAGGGAGACCAAGAGATGAATACACTAAGCAGATTCAGAAGGATGTAGGCTGCAGTAGGCACTGGGAGATGAAGCTTGCACAGGATAGAGTAGCATGGAGAGCTGCATCAAACCAGTCTCAGGACTGAAGACCACAACAACAACAATGGCATTCTTATCATCACTCAAACATTTGGGCCAACTTAAATTATTTGTAATGAATGGCGTCTCAGCAGGAGAACTAGCAAGCCAAAACTGTGTGTCCTGCTTTCTCAGAGTAGCTGATACTACGTGATCCAAAAATTGGGAACTGTCTGGATTTTATGGTATGTTTAAAAAGCTCACGAGGAACCACAGCCTATGTTCGATATTATAGCATTGTACGGGTGCACCAACCACATCCTTTTCTTTTTCAGTTTTATGAGTTGCAAACAAGGATAAGCCATAGTAACGTCCTCTTGAGTAAAAGGCTCGTGACTGCAATTGAGGCAGAAACGTGATTCGTGATGTCTTTTTGCTTGTACCGCTCGCTGCAGTGGGAATACAAATGTCGCATCGGTTAGCACCGTGTCGTTCGGCCTTTATTAAAGCGTGTCGTATTGTACAAAATCATATCGTCTCGGTGTCTTCCATGTCTTATACTAAGTTTTCACAATAACTGTGTCTAAAGTCAATGCAAAAACTTCAGATTTCCCTCTTTCAGAACGTAATAAGAAAAGCTAATAAGTTTGCACAAGTTCGAAAGTTTGCGAAGTAAAACATGGCCTTCTGATATTAGCCGACAGTCTCTCTTGTATCAACAATGTAGTCCTCAATAATATGAACAGCATCGTCCAACTCGTAAAATCATAAAACACGCTGAAAAATAATATAACTACTGAAAAGGGTTGATTTCCTTCCCAAAGGGTTTAGCGATTATTGCGTGCTGTGGAAACAGTATCTACGGATAAGGCAGGTCAGTTTGTAGTCTAAATAAATAGAATTATCTCTGCATGTCCTCGCAGATATATCAACAGGGTTTCCCAGTGCAAGCGAAGGGCGGTTTAAAATTGACATTGCAGCTTTACTCACTGGGGCCGCAGATTCCGCAGCCGCATATGCGAATGGTTCAACGATAAAAACTGATGCAAACGACAGGCAGGCGTTAAAACGTCTATGACAAGTCATTGTTGCTGTGTGTTTCAGTTACGTTTCAGTACAAGCAAAAGTTTTAAAACAGATTTTTTTAGTCTACACTAAACGAAGAAAGCAAGATTTCCGAAGAGATGTCAGAGCGTCCAACAGGTAGGACAAATATTGAATTACGGTACTGACTATTTGCGAGTAATATCTGCAGTGCAGTTACCCGAGTAGACATCTAAAGACAAATATACATATAATTTTTCTAGTAATTTGGAGTTCCTGAATAGCAACAAGCGCATATCAACAGATTGAGAGTTTGTCTCTGTCGAAGACAGATAACGCGAAAATACACGGTGCCCAATGAAGTTTAATAAAATGATGTTTCGAAGGAATAGTGACATACATGAATATTTTTCTCTCTGCGTATAGAAACTATTAATGGTGCTAAATCTCAATTAAGAATGATTGAGACATATGATACAGTATTTAGAAGCTAGTATTTCGATACTTCTGTCACCGTAGACATTTTCTTAGCGAACTCATAAAGATTCTGTTACTGGTTAACGTACTATCGTCATTAATTTTCATCCCTTATCTGTTCATCATACACGGAATCTTGGTTATTTTAGACTGAAATCTCATTTTCATTTCTGGACAGTTAAGCTGTTTTCGAAAAAATTATGAACTCGGCAATCATATTAAATAACAACCTCTCGGCTGCTCTTGTAGCGACCGGTTTCGTAGCCTAGAAACTAATCATCAGGTTAGATCTGTTAAATTAGAAAAGGCGTTGCTACAATTGTGGTCTATTATAGTTACAATAAATAGTGAGAAGTGGAGTAAATTAAATCTTAAAATTAACTTGGGACACGGACGGAACTGAACCCGTGCTTTTTGCTTGCCTGACGAATCGCTAATTGCGTCATTTATTCATAGAGCAGGAATGTGCGGTCATGTCCATGTCACAGATTTAATGTCATGGTTTAGCATCTAAGTAATTCGCTCTGTTTCTCACTATGGGTTGTCATAATAACAGACCGCAAACGCTTTTTTTAATTTAACAGATCTAACCTGATGATATTTCTTCTAAAGTACGAAGCCAGTCGTTGAATAAATTATTTACGAGAGCAGCCAAGCGGTTATTGTTCAAGATGTTTACTGAAGGCTGCGGTTGTCCCTCATGCAAGAGTGTGTAACTGGGGCAAAACAATATCGTTTCGGTAGAAAGCGCAGCAGATCTAACTGAAATCACAAAGTTTTGATTATTGGTCGTTGGATTTTTCAGTCTTATTGTCTTAAAGAATTGTTTTTCACCTTTTAACTGAAATAGCAGATGATTTCCTGTCGATGAAAAAAATTCATACGTTTCAATGCATTCTTGTTGAGCTGTCATACTCAAATCGTGCGAGGAGTTACCGACTACCGGTATCGGTATATGTCTTTTGGATGTATGGAGAGTAAAATTTTTTTAAAAATATTATAAAAATGTTTACAATGAAATGTGAAATATAATGAACATACCTATCATACCGGTACAGATAAGTACCGGTAGGTGTTTAAGAAAACCTGAAGACCGCAAAATAATGCAACACTATTTTTCGTGTTACCGAATCCACTTTTTTATACTTTCTGGATCACCCAGCACATAAATACGATGTATTTAATTGCTTGCGTGGCGTGTACCTGAACAAGCGCGGAAGAACCGTACCGGAGCCTTTAAGCTACTTATTATTGCACTATCAATTGCTAAGTGTTCCTTGCAATCCATTCGTGGATGGGGCGTGAACAGGATGTTGAAACATACGCGATGTATATGTATACTGTAGACTAAGTTATCCGAACGCATCCAGCCCTAGGATCTGCCTAGATTTTGAATTCGTTATTAGTCCAATCTGTTGCGGTAGACCCAAGAGGAAGATTTAAGGATAAGTCATGCACGCATATTACTTTTACAAAAACCACTACGTACCACTTAACGATTGTCTCGTTGATAATCCTGAGAATGACTGGTTTCGCCTTCATTACTGCACTGCCATACGAAATCGCAGCAGCAAATCTAATCTGTTGTTGTGGTCGTCAGTCCTGAGACTGGTTTGATGCTGCTCTCCACGCTAATCTATCCTGTGCAAGCTCCTTCATCGCCCAGTACCTACTGCAACCTACATCCTTCTGAATCTGCTTAGTGTATTCATCTCTTGGTCTCCCTCTAAGATTTTTACCCTCCACACTGCCCTCCAGTACTACATTGGTGATCCTTTGATGCCTCAGACATGTCCTACCAACCGATCCCTTCTTCTAGTCAAGTTGGGCCACAAACTTCTCTTCTCCCCAATCCTATTCAATACCTCCTCATTAGTTACGTGATCTACCCATCTAATCTTCAGCATTCTTCTGTAGCACCACATTTCGAAAGCTTCTATTCTCTTCTTGTCCAAACTATTTATTGTCCATGTTTACTTCCATACATGGCTACGTTCCATACAAATACTTTCAGAAACGACTTCCTGACACTTAAATCCATACTCGATGTTAACAAATTTCTCTTCTTCAGAAACGCTTTCCTTGCCATTGCCAGTCTACATTTTATATCCTCTCTACTTCGACCATCATCAGTTATTTTGCTCCCCAAATAGCAAAATTCCTTTACTACTTTAAGTGTCTCATTTCCTAATCTAATTCCCTCAGCATCACCCGACTTAATTCGACTACATTCCATTATCCTCGTTTTGCTTTTGTTGGTGTTCATCTTATATCCTCCTTTCAAGACACTGTCCATTCCGTTCAACTGCTCTTCCAAGTCCTTTGCCGTCTCTGACAGATTTACAATGTCATCGGCGAACCTCAAAGTTTTTATTTCTTCTCCCTGGATTTTAATACCTACGCCAAATTTTTCTTTTGTTTCCTTTACTGCTTGATCAATATACAGATTGAATAACATCGGGGAGAGGCTACAACCCTGTCTCACTCCCGATGGCGGCTACAGTAAAAGTTAAGCAAGTGTCCTTCCAGTAAAACTTAAATTTTGCCGTAAAAAAGAAATCGTGTGAAAATTGTAAAGACGAAATCAAGAAACTGAATGAACGCATAACGAGCTTACAGTTCATAATCGGCAGTTTGAAAATGGACATTTCGAAAATACAACAAGAAAATAGTGAACTGAACACGCTAAAACTTGTGCGAGATAGTTCGTCCGTTACGAAAAAGTGGTCTAATGTAAAGTGCAAGAACAGCAAGTCCAAAGTGCAAATTCGGAAAACCTGCGAAAGTTACGCAAGCTTTGTGCACGAAAACACATTTCAAGTACTTTCGATCGCCGATAGTGAAAATGCAACTTACAGTTCGCATGAACGTTGGGAAAAGCAAAAAGGCACTTTGGGGAATAAGGTAAGAGAAGAAAATTTACTGACGCAAACAACTGTGAAGGAGGTCAATATAAATGTGCCGACCAAAAATTGTGTCGAAGTGTGTAGTAAATCAATACAAAACGATTCGCAAATTGTGAACTCCAGTAACAGGAAACTGTTTGTGTTTTCAGACAGCCACGGTCGTGGACTTCCGACTAAACTAAAAGAAACAACTAAAACATTTTCGTGTGGTATAGTGAAACCGGGAGCCCCACTTGGCGAAATTAAAAAAATGACCGAATCCGCAGAGGCAAAAAATCTGCATGATAAAGACTTCGTTGTACTTATGGGAGGCGCAAACGATGTCTACAAAAATGAAACAGCGAGTGCAACGCGCGATCTTAAACAGTGTCTGAGGAACCTCACTCACACTAACGTAATACTTGTCAATATTCCGCATCGCTATGACCTTGTAAGATGGTCATGTGTTAACAGGGAAATAGAAAGTGCCAACAGTCAGTTTGCAAAAATCTGCAGACATTTTAAAAACGTGAAATGCTTTGATATAAGCAGTATTGGACGTTGATTCCACACGCAACACGGACTTCACCTGAATGGCTTGGGGAAAGAATATCTGACAAGCCTGATAACCAGGGTAATAAAAAACCATCAAAATAAATTCAAAACCAAAACGATAATTGCATTGCCATCGCCTGACTCCATAACGAAAACTCTTCAAAAAAAATTCATTAGAAACTTCATCAGCAGCAGCAAAACATGTAAAAAAAGACCAAATTTTAACAGAAAGAACAGTGGACATCGATTTCAACAACAAAAGAACTACTGTTCCTCATCAGCCAAGTATTATTTTAGACGAAAATAACAAAAACGAGAAGACTCAAAGTTCACAAGGAAACACAGCAGTAGTGGTAGCACCAACATTTGAAGTGACAGAAACAGCACCACCATCAACAACAACAAATAGAAGGCTGTTGGACAGAAGAAATGCTGAGCCTCCTTCTCATCTCAATGATTTTTTATGTGTGGGCCTGAAGAAAAAGAAGGGACAACAGTAGGTAGTGTCAGGTGTCTCCTCTCTCCTGTCTCAAGGCAGACTCCTATGGATTCTCAGTCAGGTAACAGCACTAATAGAATGAAAAAGCAAGAGGAAGGCATCTCTTTCTTTCATCAAAACATAAGGGGCCTCTTAAACAAAACAGATCAACTCCTTATTAACATTAGTGAAAAGGACAGTATAAATAATGCCCAGATTTTGTGCCTAACTGAGCACCATGTTACTGATAAATGTGCCTTGCCATCTATAGTAAGTTATACTTAAGTAACATACTACTGTAGGGAAAGTAAAGATAAAGGTGGAGTAGCAATTTATGTTAAGGATAGTGTAGCATACAAAGCTATAGATATTAAGAAATATTGTGTGGAACAACAATTTGAGGCATGTGCCACAGAAGTAACAACTAAATTCTACCCAATAATAGTGTTGGCTGTCTACAGGGCTCCTTCAGGTGACATAAAAACTTTTCTGCATTCAATGGAACTCCTACTGTCATGGTTACTTTCAAAAGCGAAGGATATTGTAGTATTAGGTGATTTCAATATAAACTTTTTGACAGAAAATAAGAATAAAATAGACTTTGAGATTGTGATGACCTTATACAATCTAACATCAGTAATAAACTTCCCAACAAGAATTACATCCGAGTACCAAACTATGATAGACAACATTTTTTTAGATGTAAATAGACAGCAGAATTATATTGTCAGGCAGGTTATAAGTGGGCTTTCAGATCATGATGGACAAATTCTCACTATTTATGACGTTAATCTGTTCAAAAAAGAATTTCCTCGATGGAAATTCATAAGAGTAATTAATGAAGAGGCGAAAGGAGCTTGCAACCACAGGTTGCAGCAAATGGATTGGTCTTTAGTATATAGCCATGATGATGTTGATACTAAATTTAACTGTTTTATAAATGAATTCTGTGCTCTTTTTGAAGAAATATTTCCCAAGAAATGGGTCAGAAACAGGGCTTCCAATTCTGTAAGCAAGCCTTGGATTATAAAAGGTATAAAACAGTCATGTAAAACCAAAAGGGAAACTTATGCTGCAATAAGATTCTGTAAAGATGTAGAAAAATGGGAACACTATAGAATATACTGTAAAATTTTGAAGAAACTAATACAGAAATCAAAAGCCCTTTATTATGAGAAGAAAATAGATAATTCTAATAATAAAATAAAAGCAATTTGGAGCATTGTAAAAAAAGAAACAGGAAGAGATACAACAAGTAAAGAAGATATAAATAATATCAGATATGAAGGTATCCTAGTAGATAACCCCAAAACGGTGGCTGAGATTTTTAATAAACACTTCCTATCAGTAGCTCAACAGATTGGTTGCAGGCCCGATGTTGATGAAGCTGTAACTCTTTGTCAAGCCATATATTCAAACACAATTTCAGAAATGCACTTTAATCCTGTCACTGTAGAAGAAATTCAAAAAATCATCATGTCTCTAAAAAGTACGAATTCTGCAGGGATTGATAATATATCTAGTAATTTATTGAAATATTCTTGTGTGTGGATAAGGGACATTCTCTGTCATATTTTCAATGCTTCCCTTCAGAAAGGTGTTGTTCCCAGTAGACTCAAGTATGCCATCGTGAAGCCCCTGTACAAAAAGGGTGATAAAGCTGAACTAACTAACTATCGACCTATCTCTTTGCTGACAGCTTTCTCCAAAATTCTAGAAAAGCTAATACATGTAAGAATTACTGATCATCTCATGAAGAATGAAGTTCTCAGTAAGAGCCAGTTTGGCTTTCAAAAGGGCCGTTCAACAGAAGATGCAGTCTACGCACTTGCAAATGAAGGCCTAGAAACTCTTAATGAAAAAATGCTAGCACTTGGTGTTTTCTGTGATTTATCCAAAGCGTTTGACTGTGTTGATCACCAGATTCTCTTGCAAAAAGCAAAATTAGTAGGAATAAGTGGTGTTGCAGGCAATTGGCTACAGTCGTACCGCCAAGACAGAAAACAAAAAGTTGTGTTGAATAGCTCGGGTGGAGTATGTGACACTTCCTCAGATTCTGAATGTAGTTCCATTACATGTGGAGTGCCCCAGGGCTCAATTCTTGGGCCACTATTATTCCTGATTTTTATAAATGATCTACCATCATGTACAAGCCTGCCGTGTAAATTTACATTATTTGCTGATGATACCACAATTTTTATGAGCAGTAGAACAGACAACACTCTTGAGGAACTCATTAATCACATACTCTCAGATATGGTTAATTGGTTCAAGGTGAATGGTCTCTCATTAAATTCCAGTAAGACCAGCTTTATTCAATTCTGTACAAAAACAGAAAAAGAGAGAGAGATAAGTGTGACATGTGGTAATCAACCAATAGTTAGAATGGAAACAACAAAATTTCTTGGAGTGCACATTGACAAGAAAATGAACTGGTCTTCACATATTATTGATCTCTGTAAGAGGCTTAGCTCTGCTACCTATGCTTTACGGGTTGTCACTACATGTGTTGAACCTAACACTGCAAAAGTGGCATATTATGGCTATTTTCATTGTCTCATTGAGTACGGAATTATTTTTTGGGGCAACCAGCCATTAGCAAGGAAAGTGTTCATTGCACAGAAGCGAGCTTTAAGAATTATATGTGGATTGCGCCCAAGAGACTCTTGTAGAAATAGTTTTCGTAATCTTAAAATATACACAACTACTTGCCAATATATTTTTTCTCTCATGTGTTTTGTTTGTAAAAATATAGATATATTTCAACCAAACAGTAATTATCATGAGCATAACACACGGAGGAAGAATGACATACACAGTGAACTCAGAAATTTGAGCTTGGCACAAAAGGGTGTCCACTACACTGGAGCAAAACTCTTCAATGCTCTTCCTCCCGAAATAAAGACAAAGATTCATAACAATAGTGAGTTTAAGAAAGCTCTAAAAATATTTTTGCTAGAAAAAGCTTTTTACAGTCTAGATGAATTTTTAACTAAATAAATTGTAATATTTTAATACTATATAATACAAGTTGACATAATGCCACTATGAATTTTATTTAACCTGAGCTCTGTAACTGTGTGTGCTCCATATCTGTTTTCTGTAATGTTTTAATGATTCTAAGAAAATATGTATTTTCTTTTTATGTATTGCTGCCCAAAGAATTTACTGTATAAATTTTTATATAATTATGTACTCAAATTTCTGTATATGCTATAAGATTATCAGATTGTATTTGTAAAAAACTGACTCGTTCCATGTCCTTGTGTATCCAACACAGTTGGACCTATGGAACACGAAATAAATCAAATCAAATCAAATCAATTCCCAACCACTGCTTTCCTTTCATGTCCCTCGACTCTTATAACTGCCATCTGCTTTCTGTACAACTTGTAAATAGCCTTTCGCTCCCTGTATTTTACCCCTGCCACCTTTAAAATTTGAAAGAGAGTATTCCAGTCAACATTGTCAAAAGCTTTCTCTAAGTCTACAAATGCTAGAAATGTAGGTTTGCCTTTCCTTAATCTTTCTTCTAAGATAAGTCTTAAGGTCAATATTGCATCACGTGTTCCAACATTTCTACGGAATCCAAACTGATGTTCCCCGAGGTCAGCTTCTACCAGTTTTTCCATTCGTCTGTAAATGATTCGCGTTAGTATTTTGCAGCTGTGGCTTATTAAACTGATAGTTCGATAATTTTCACATCTGTCAACACCTGCTTTCTTTGGGATTGGAATTATTATATTCTTCTTGAAGTCTGAGGGTATTTCGCCTGTCTCATACATCTTGCTCACCAGATGGTAGAGTTTTGTCAGGACTGGCTCTCCCAAGGCCGTCAGTAGTTCTAATGGAATGTTGTCTACTACCGGGGCCTTGTTTCGACTCAAGTCTTTCAGTGCTCTGTCAAACTCTTCACGCAGTATCGTATCTCCTATTTCATCTTCATCTACATCCTCTTCCATTTCCATAATATTGTCCTCAAGTTCATCGCCCTTGTATATATACTCCTTCCAACTTTCTGCTTTCCCCTCTTTGCTTAGAACTGGGTTTCCATCTGAGCTCTTGATATTCATACAAGTGGCTCTCTTTTCTCCAAAGGTCTCTTTAATTTTCCTGTAGGCAGTATCTATCTTACCCCTAGTGAGATAAGCCTCTACATCCTTACATTTGTCCTCTAGCCATGCCTGCTTAGCCATTTTGCATTTTCTGTTGATCTCATTTTTGAGACATTTGTATTCCTTTTTGCCTGCTTCATTTACTGCATTTTTATATTTTCTCCTTTCATCAGTTAAATTCAATATTTCTTCTGTTACCCAAGGATTTCTACTAGCCCTCATCTTTTTACCTACTTGATCCTCTTCTGCCTTCACTACTTCATCCCTCAGAGCTACCCATTCATCTTCTGCTGTATTTCTTTCCACCATTCCTGTCAATTGTTCCCTTTTGCTGTCCCTGAAAGTCTGTACAACCTCTGGTTTAGTCAGTTTATCCAGGTCCCATCTCCTTAAATTCCCTCCTTTTTGCAATTTCTTCAGTTTTAATCTACAGTTCATAACCAATAGATTGTGGTCGGAGCCCACATCTGCCCCTAATCTAATCTGTTGTTGGCAATTTCAGCAATGTGTGATTTTAAGAGTGCAGTAGAAGGACATTCATTGTAATTGGGCCTGTTCAATATGTGTATCGTATTTCCACATATTTGTTATGTGGTTTGAATTGGAAGCTTTTGTTTCTGTGGCAACAATCTTCCATGAAGTCAACAAATTCACAGACTGTAAGTCAACTACCAATGCCATAGAAAACGGATTTTGTATGTAGAAAATAAGTACAGTGGACATTCGATGCACTTACTGTACTGTACAGGGTGCAATAGCTACATGATGACCTCTACGATGAATTGGCAGAGTTTCTAAATGTATAAAAGAGAGTGTTCTTCTCAGGAAATAGACAAAAATTCTTTGGAACATAGCAAAAAGTCGGACAGGAAAAATGAATCAATAAAATGGAGTACTTTCTTTGAAGGTACCAGTAGATAATAAACTCATCAAAATAGCCCAAAAATGAAGACACTTTTAATATATTTTGCAGTCAGTGTGTCAGTAGCAGATAATTTGTGTGATTGCTTCCTTAGCAGATAGCAAGAGGTGGCTAAGAAATGCGTTCAAAAACAAGTTTGGCAAAATTTAACTAACATAGGGAGGGTTATGGTAAGGTTTTAGCATGTTGTAAAATAATGAAATGTGGTTCAGATGAACATAGTAATATATTGAGCTACTTGTGTAATGAATCTTTTCACAGTGGTACCTTCCCAGACAGATTTAAGCATGCTGTTGTGAAGCAATTTCACAAAGAATGAGGCAGAACTTTAGTAAAAAATTTACTGACCCATTTGATTACTGCCAATATTTCCTAAGACTTCTGTAATTTATAATAGACACTGTACATGCATAATACGGGAAAACAAATTCATCAGTAATAAACAGTTCACATTTCAAAAAGGACTATCACTTGAATACGGTATAGGCTTATTTGCTTTGAAATATACTATATTGGAATCAATAAATCACCCACTACTAGCATTAGAATTTTTTTTTGTGATGGATAAGGGTTTTGATTGTGTGAACCATTATAGCCTACTAATGCAAAAGTTGGACTGTTATGGAATAGTAGGCACAGCAGGTGTGTGGTCATTATCATAACTAAATGACAGAAAGCAATGTTTACCTGTCAGGCACTCAGAATGTGAAGCATTCAGACGTTGTATACCACAAGGTTCAATTTTTTTGTCCTCTATTGTTTCTGATATACACAATTGGTCTTCCAGTTAGAGATTTCAGAAGATGCAAATTGTGCAGTTTTTGAGGTGCTACAAGCTTGGAATATAAAATAGTAGTAGTCTGATTACTGAAAAGGCAACTAATGAAATATTTAAAAACATCAACAGATAGTTAAATGCAAATGGATTATCACTGAATTTTGGCAAGATTCAGTACAGTGAATTCAGAACTTCCCACAGAGCAGGCCAGAAGGTATAAAAATAAGTTATGAAACGATCAAATACAAGGACTAGAAAGTGTCAAGTTTTTGGGACTACGGATGAATCACGAGCTCAACTGGGAAACACACTGTCTAGAAATGATGAAGCACCTTGGTTCAGCTATGTTTACAGTAAAAATAATGGGAAATTTATGTTTTAATGTCTGGTGTGTTGCTCATTGTGGTCATAGTAATTTGTTGAATGTGTTACCACTCACACAAAAAAGAATGTTATTCAAGGTAACTTCTGATGCTGAGTCACATGAACAAGTTAGGGAGTCTCTGACACCTTAGCTTGTGGAGGTGAAGGGTAGTTTCTGTGGTGGAAGGGTTCTAGGCATGTCTCAGTAATTTTGCTTTTACAGCTTAATTTCGATTAAGCTAACTGAGTCTCTTCATTTTCTTCAAACTACTAACCCAATCATTTTTTTCCACAGCCTTGTAACTCAATTGCAACTGGGGGGGGGGAGGGGGGGGGGTGATGGGCCACTTCTGAACGGCACTGGGCAGCAGTGGAGGATCATGCAAGGAGCAGACTGATGGTAACTTAGTGAAACAATTTAAAAAATCAGTCACTTTGTTATAATTCATGTGACACTCATAGGCCACTAGACCATGAGGTATGCACCCTGGGATGATGACACCCTCTGGTCAGCTATGTGTGTGACATAATTAGGCATGTTGCAGCTTTTTGTGGGTATTGTCATGTATGCAGAAGAAGACTGAAACACTTTCAGAGGGTTCAAGCTTTCCAGTGGGAAATACTGTTTCTGTGAGTTATGCCACAAGATGCCATGCAAGCTGCACCAGCATAGGAGGGAGAATGGCTGTGCCATGCCAAAAACGACCCACTGTCTGCTATAGTGAGCTTGAAAGTGGCCCACCAGTGGCGAAGCACAAGGCCAAGAAAGAGGGCTTGGTACTAGAAGATGGTGTGGTGGAAGCTGCTTGCTGACCCATATTGTAGTAGTGGCTGGTGTTGTCTCCTTGCCATAACAAGTCCGCCAGTCTGTGAAAATATCTTCTAAAAAGTAACAGCTATTTATACAGTACAGTGGCTCATTTGTTGTATTACTGTACTCCTTCCAGTCATGTTCCAGACAACATTTCTGTGACCCCTCTGGAGAACCCACTTGGCCCATCCCGTAAGAACCCTGTCTTGCTCCTATGCTGGCAGAATGGTGGTGCAATGGTTGGTCTGTCTTGCAATGCATAAACAGCCACTTTTCTGTAACTGGCGTGCCAAAACCCTGCACTCACCAGCTGCCTATGGCTTCTGCAAATACTGCACTGCTATGCTTTCAAAGTAATGCTCAAAAAATAGTGGCGATGCTACATAACAAAGGGAGCACATTCATCATCTCACAACTACATGAGCACTTTGTCCATTAGATTCACACAAGGCAAGTTCATGGTTAAAGAAGAGTAGTAAAGAGCTTTGACTCTAGCTGTGAGTTAATTGTATTGAGAATTACCAATCTTTAACTGATGTCCTGGGCTGTGATTATTTTGTATGGGCTTGTTTGTCTGAGTTTTTCAGTTGACTGCTGAAATGAATTAGGTTAGCATTCATCTCTGGAACGTCTGGCTCCCTCGTGTCAGTTCCCAAATTCAGTTGGTAAAATCTCAAAGACTTTTAAAACAATGGTTAATGGAATTTCTGCAGCTTGAAATGAGTTCAGTGAATAACTGATGTCTTCCATACTAGGATCCATAAAATATCAAAGATGTTTACCTATTATTGAGGTCAGTCACTTATGCTTAAAAATAGCAAGGAAAAACGGTTATTTTCAGTATGGTAATTATTCAGAAACAGGCTTTGAACCTCCACATTAGAAGACAGTTTCAACAATTTTACTTCACTCTGTACTGAAAGTTATATTTTAAGATGACTGGGTTCCAGCAATGTTATAAGTACCTGTAGACCATTACTATGAACTGTATTCACAAAACAATTAGCTAAAAATATTATTTAAAACTTTAAATCATACAATGGAAACTCCAGGTAGGAATATCATCAGGTTCATCAGTAAAAGAGAGATGGTGTGTGTGTGTGTGTGTGTGTGTGTGTGTGTGTGCCGGCCAGAGTGGCCATGCAGTTCTAGGCGCTACAGTCTGGAACCGCGTGACCGCTACGGTCGCAGGTTCGAATCCTGCCTCGGGCGTGGATGTGTGTGATGTCCTTAGGTTATTTAGGTTTAATTAGTTCTAATTTCTAGGTGACTGACGGCCTCAGAAGTTAAGTCGCTTAGTGCTCAGAGCCATTTGAACCATTTGTGTGTGTGTGTGTGTGTGTTTGTCTTTTACTAGCAAAGGCTGTGGCTGAAAGCTTTATGTGAATGTCTTTTAATTCTGCCTGTCTGCAACTTGACTTACCTTCTTTACTGTGAGTTGTAATCTGCCTTTTCCTGCATTTGTGGTATTTAAAACTTTCAATTTAAGGCTGATTATTTGAGAAAGCATTAGGTTTGAATTAAAAATAGGTAAAATTTGTTTGGTTGCTAAATTCAGTTCGTTATGTTGAATTTGCCTAAGGAACATATTTGCTTGTAGTTGCAATAACTTATGTCACTTTTAAAATCAAAATAATGATTTTTAGCTGTAGAAAATAAATGTCATGACATTAATAAATTTCATACTTTAATGATTTTAGTTTTTAATCTCGTGAATGACTACATCAAAAATCATCCAGTAAAATTTTGTAAAATTAAATAATTTATCTTTAATTTTATAAAATAGGATTTTAATTTAAGAATTGTCCTAAAATGCTAATTTTCCAGATTAATTATCACAAAATTTCCCCTGGTACAGTCCACCCCACAAACTCTGCCTGGATGGCTACAGATATGGCCTTATACAGATGAGTCAAAAGTAACTGATCAAATATATGTGGAAAACGTGCGCTGTTGTCCTGATCAGCAAGCAGAATGATCACACTCCCTGCCTCAGAGCATGGTAGGGATTATTCCAGTGACATAAACCATTAAATAAGCTGTAGAGTTTCACAGGTTGCTTGGATTGAATAAAATCTTGAGCTTATCTCACTGATAAGACAACATGCCATCATTATAGTGCACAAATATCTGCAAACTTTATAGGGGTTTTGTAAAGAAACTTTTAAATGCAATGAAATTTCTGCATTTTTTCTTAACTTGACAGTGTCTTACCAGTGCAAGTTCTGTAACTCTCTCATCAGGAATTTTCCCTTCAGCTTATCTCTTAATGCCAAAACTGATGCATTCATCTGATGGAAACTTGCTGTTTCAGATATGTTTTGAACTCAAGGAAATTTGACTTGTGAGTTAGTAAATTTTGTGTTTCATGTATCAATTACCCAATTTCTTTAAAATTGATGTAGAATGACTCATTTTGTAGGCTACACATACCTCATTTGTTTGTGCGTGTGGCTACAAGCTGTGACAAATTAGTCTGTTCAGAATGAATTATCTCTCTGAAGAGTGCACTGATATCAAACTTCCAGGCAGGTTATAAGTGTGTTCCACACTAGTACTCAAACCCTGGGACCTTTGCCTTTTGCAGGCAAGTGCTTTACCACCTGAGCTACTCGAGTATGACTCACGACCCATCCTCACAACTTTACTTCCACCAGTACCCCATCTCCTACCTTTCAGACTTCACAGAAGTTCTTCTGCAAAACTCGCAGGACTGACATTCCTGGAAGTGCTAGTCCCACAATCATGTCCACTCTTCCATTTTGTTGTCCAGCTGAAACTGATGTCCATGCCAGTCTTTCTTAGGTCACCAAAATTACCTAGTAAATGATCCAGGTTGCACAGAGGATGGTTTCTGAAACAAATGAATGAAGCATAGTCTTTGTCTGATTGGCAATCTGGGGCAGGTATTACTGTCCAGAAAGATGATTCTGTCCAATGGTGTTCCTAGATGTTTTGATTTTAGGGGTCATCACAGTATCTGTAAATTGTCTTCATAGCATTACACATTGATTGTGGTTCCATGTTCAGTGGGAAGTACCCCTATCCATGCAGTTCACACTGATTTTTAGAGTAGCAAGTGATGTTTAGCAGTCTCCCTCCTTCCCATAGGCTCAAATTTTCGAGGAGGTATTTTATTGCAGGATAATGAATGATTTTTCTCACAATAAATTTTTAATAACACCTGAGTCTGGTTTCTGTAGAAGTTTCTCTACAGAGAAAGCAATATTTGATCTCACAAGCTCTATCCTGGTAGAACTCTACAAAAAAAATGACCCTGGAGGCATTTTCTATTATTTCACCAAAAGTGTGTTTATTTTGTGGATAATAAAATTCCATTAGAAAAGCTAAAATATTCATTTCATTATGCCACTCCCAGTGCAAAGGTGAAATAATATATTGAGAACAGAAATCAGAGAATCATATAACAAATGGTGTCACTGGAATGTGAACTAAATTCAAAGTGGAAAACCATTAAATATGGAATTCTGCAAGATTCAGTGCTTAACATGCCCCTGTTCTTAGTCCTCCAGCCCAGGAAATTGGTTGACTCTTCGAAAATTCTGATGTTTGCTGATCACACAAGTGTACATGTAAAGGACTCAACCTCTTCCATACTAGACTCAGTGAGGAGAATAATGGAACAGGCTAACAACTGGTTCACAGCAAACAGCTTTAAACCTTAATCTTACAGAGACTCATATTGTGCATTTCCATACAAATAAACAAGACTTACGGGTACTAAAATTAGAGACCAGGAGGCACACATTAGATGAGACAGCTCAGGTAAATAAGTATTTATTCTACGGAAAGGTACAATAAACAATTTTGTGTGAAGTTGGTAACATTACATCTTGCAGAAGCCTCTTCACGTGGCTTGGAGTTCTTACACAAACTTGTCAGTACATTTACTTCCTGTTGGTATATTGTGGATAATAATAAGAATAAATTTAATATGAATTGTGAAACAATCACAGTGCATGAAGTAAAAATAATTTCCATATAGTCTATGCATCTCTATCTAGGGTTCCAAATTAAGTTTCGTGTTCTGGTGCAATACTCTATAACAGGTTTCTTGCAAGTATTACCAAGATTATAAACCCATGACACATATTGAAAAATGAAGTAGAAGAATACTTTATTAGCCACCCCTTCTACAGTTTATCAAAATATTTGGATTCATGGTCATAAATTCCACTTAGTCTGATATTCATGTTAAACATATTTTATTTTGTAAAGAACAACAATTTGGTTATTTTGGAGATATTAGTGATTGTTTGAAAAGTATTTTGATTGGCAGTGTTATTTATGTAGTGTTTGGGAATGAACTACTGCATGCTTCTTATTATCTAAAGATGGTGAGTGACAGCCAACACCATTTGTGTCACTCTATAGTGATATTCTAGCAATTTTTATTTGATAGAAAGTGAATAATATGAGTTTGTGAACCACTTGTGATCCTAATCATATATCATCTGGGCTATGTTAAGGGTAAGTTTGAGACCATGATTAGTATGCTAATGTCGTCAGCAAGCATTACAATTCTTGAATACTCCTGTAGTCACTGGAATGTTGTTTATGTCTATTAAGAATGAAAGCAAACCCAATACTAAATCCCTTGGGACTCCACATTTTATGGTCCCCAGTTCTGAATATAGTTTTACTCTTGTGGCATAGTTTTTTAACAGAACATCTCTTTCCTGTTATGGTGATATGACTACCTAGGTGTGCCATAGCACCATAACATGCAGTTAGCAAAGTTTCTTATGGCATGGAAGACATGGGCATCTAAACAGAAAAGGCACATCATTATTAAAGGATATGGTAACAGAAATGAGAGACTGCAATAAATGGGAGGAACTCTGTGAAATACCTATACAAGGGAAACAGACTAGATTACCCTTTAAGCCTAGTAAAAGTAGGACCACAGATATCTTGCAGTTAATACATATAGGTATTAGTGAAGTGATGGAGCATGGGTGTAGAGGAGGTCTTACATTTGCAAATGACTTCTCAAGACATAACCCTGTTTATTTTTCAAGTTTTAAAGATCAAGTGAATGATATTTTTGAGAACTTTTACAATATGGTAGAAGGAGAAACTGGAAAGAAGGTTAAAAGTGTCAGATCTGATAACAGGAAAGGATATACCAATCAAAAATTCAAATAACATTTGGAGGGAGTAGGAGCTTCACAACAAACTAGCATCAGATACAGTCTTCCAGACTGGAGTTCCAGAGAGAGAGAGCAAATAGGGCTATTCTTGAAAAAGTGAGAAGTATGTTAATTGACGCTGTGTTACCTAACTGTTTTGGCACAGAGGTGAGTTGATAGTGATGTATTTGATCAATCAATCACCTACCAGAGTGGTAAAAAATTTAACCCACTATGAAGTGTGGACTGGGAAGAAGCCAAATCTAAGCCTTTTAGGATGCAGTGCTACGGTACAGATCATGAAACAATTGGAAAATGGAACCCAAAGTCTAAGAAATATATTTTTGTAGACTATTGTGAAAATTCAAAGGGTTGCCAATTTATGAATTCTATGAATAACAAGACATTGACCGGTACAGATCTAGAATGCCTTGACAATTATAAAAATAAAATAAAAGAGGCTTGTCAAGAGAATACAACCATTTCTTCAACATAGTCAAGTTTAAGAAATATTAAGTCTGGAAAACAAAATAGAAATCAAAGAAGAGGAACCAGAATATGGCAATAAACACACAGATTCATTCTATGTAGATGAAGTGCTAGAGGATGAAGAAGAGGAAGAAAGTATTTTAAGATATTTTTGTCATGTACCTAAACCTAAAGAGTACTCTGATTGTGGTATGTGTGTAGTCAACTTTTTAACGATGAACCTACAATAGTTGAAGAGGCAATGAGTTGTTCGAATACTCAACAGTGGAGAAAAGCTATGGAAAGAGAATTAGAGTGCTTTTATCAAAGTGGAACTTTCAAATGGGTTGAAATGCCAGAAAGCAAAAATTGTTAAAGGAGCAATGGATGATTAACTTAAAAAATCCTGAGAGTGGAGCACCAAACTACAAAGTATGCCTTATAGTCAAGGGATATTCACAAAAAGAAGGGATAGACTACGTCAAAATGTTTTCACCTGTGCTACAATATGAATCACTTAGATGCCTTTCAGCCTGGCTATTACAGGAGATTTACTAAATCACTAAATGGGTGTGAAAACAGGATACTTAAAAACGGAAAATTGGATGAAGAAATATATGTGATCCCACCAGAAGAAGCTAGAAAAACTCATCAAAAAAAAAAAAAAAAGGGAAGACTTGGCAATCAAAGAAAAGTATTTTAGGAACAGACTGGCCCCTATTGGAACAGATATCTACATAAAATGTTGATAAACAAGTGTATGAAACTATCCAAGGTGGATTTTAGTATGTGCATGGATAATTCATTCACTGTCACTATAGGAGAAGAATTGATTAACAATTTTAAAGGCAGTTAAAAACCAAGTTTAACATGCATGACATAGGAGAGGTGAAGCAATATATCAGTATGAAGACTGTTAAAAATACAAAAACAGAAGACTTAGAGCACAGACAAATTGTCATACACAGAGAAAATTCTGAAAAAGCTTGGTATGAGTGAGTGTTAACCTATTTCTACACTGGTGGAACCAGGAGTCAAGTTAGTGACTAATGAATAAGATACAGAGTGCAATAAAAATGTACCATATCTGGGGGCAGTAGGGAGACTTTTGTGTTTGTCACAAAAAGCCTCAAGAGACAAACAATGGAAAGCTGTTAAAAGGGTGTTTAGATATCTAAAGGGTAGAATAGAATATAAATTAAGATATTGTAAAAATGGAACTACAAAACTCCAGGGCTATAATGATACAGACAGGGGAAGTGAGTTAGAGAACATACATTCCATTAGTAAATGTTTTAGATTAGTCAGAGGACTTACATCGTGGTCCTGTAACAGACTGAAAAATGGTAGCCTTTAGCAATATGGAAGGTGAGTACATGGTTTTGTCACACCCAGTTTAAGCAATATTGTGGATTAGAGCTCTAACAATTCAAGAAGTTTGTCGGTTATTTCTCTAGAAGTGAGATAGAGTCCAATATCAGTATGGAACCCACCAAGGTATTCTGTGACAACAAGGGAGCTATAAACTTAACCAAAAATGATGTTACTAGTGCTTGAACCAAACTCATTGATACAAAGTACATAGAGCAAGGACATATTGGAGTATATTGTTTATGCATGGAAGATATGTACTAACCAAATCATTGAACAAGGAGAAATTTCAGAATATAATGAAACAATATTGTTTGTCTTGTGAAAGTGACATCAAAAATATCTGCTCAGAGGGGGGTGTGGGGATATATGAACAATATATTTTTTATGTGTATGTGTGTGCAGCAAAATATACTCCATGGAGTGCAATAGACCTTCATGACTATTTTTTGTATTCTCTGTGGTGTAATTAATGATTGTTCTACATAATGATGAATGTCAAAATATAGCTCTCCTATTCCTCCGTTTTTATATTCAGAATCACTTATTTTACTGTGCTAGTTCCAACATATTCCCTCATGAAGTTCATCATATATAACACACTACAGTTAAAAAGGAACAATGATATGGATAATTACAATACCATACCTGAAGAAAAAAAATGACATTCATCATTCCTCATTAAGATTGTATTTATTACAAAAATGGTTGCACAATGCTGCCACCAAAATTTTTAATCACTTACATAGTGATACAAAATGTCTGACAGTTCTGTAGCTGTATTTACATAGGAATGTGTAATATGAATCTAAAATGAGTTAATCAACATAACCACAATAAATCATAAAATTATCCATGGACACAAAACTAAGGAGGAGCAGGGGTGACGGACATTTGAGAAACTATTTTAGCACTGCTGCTATTAATAAAATAAAGAAAATTTAGAAAACAAGGACAAATGCATTGGAATTTTGAGATTTTCAGTTATCTGAGAAGGAATAAATATTTCCTTATTTTTATTCTTGCACATTGTGGTATCAACTACAGGAATAGAAAAGTAATTCACTCTCATTATGACAAGTGGACTGGAATAGTCTGGATAGATGGAATCTTACTAGAAGCTAAAATCAGGAAACGTGTAAGGCAGGATTGTTCATTGTCAGTACTGACATTTAATTTTTCAATTGAAGAGGCAATGAGGGAAGTAAGAGGACTACTCAGATATGGAAACTGTTTGTGGTTGTTGTGGTTTTCAGCCTGAAGAATGGTTCATTGACACTCTCCTTGTTAGGCTATCTTATGCAAGCTTCCTCATTTCTAAATAAATACTACAACCCATATACATTTGAACTACTTACTGTATTCATGTCCCCCACTTCTGTCCATTACCAAACTGACTATTCATCAATCGATCTCTTCTTTTAATCAAGTTGTGTCAAAAATTTATTTTCTCTACTATTTAGCTATGTACATCCTCATTGGTTATCCAATGTACCATTTAATCTTCAGCAGTCTTCTGTAGTGTCAGCTTTCAGAAAACTCTCTTCTCTTCTAGTCTGAACTGCTGATTGTCCCTGTTTCACTTCCATGCAAGACTACACCCCAAACAAATACCGCCAGAAAAGACTTCCTAACACTTAATTTTATATTAGGTGCTGATGAAGTCCTCTTTTTCAGAGTTGCTTTTCTTGCAATTTCCCTGTCTGCATTTTATATCCTCTCCACTTCAGCCACCATCAGTTTTTCTTCTCCCCAAATAACTAAACTCATCTACTACTTTTAATGTCTCACTTTCTACTCTAATTCTCACAACATTTAATTCAATTACTTTCTATTATTCTTATTTTATTTTTATTGATATTCATCTTATAATCTCTTTTCAAGACACTGTTCAGCTGCTTTCATGTTCTTCACGGTCTCTGACAGAACTACAATGCCATCAGGAAAAAGTTTTTATTTATTCTCTCTGAACTTTAATTTTCTTTCCAAATTCCTCATTTTGGTTTCTTTTATTCTTTGCGTAATGTACAGTTTGAGTATCAAGGATAGGCTACAACCCTGTCTCATTTACTCCTCAATATGACTTCTCTTTCACATCCTTCAACACTTATAGCTGCATCCTAATTCCTCTACATGTTGTAGATAATCTTTCACTCCTGGTATTTCGTCCTTGCTAACCTTCAACATTTTAAAGAATGTAATCCAGTTAACATTGTCAAAAGCTTTGTCTAAATTTATAAATGCCTTAATGTAGGTTTGCCTTTCTTCATCCTCTCTTCTAAGATAAGACATATGGTGAGGATCGCCTCATGTGCTCCCACCCTTTTTTGGAACTCAGACTGATCTTTGCCAAGGTTGACTTTTATGAGTTTTTCCATTTTTGTGTAAATAATGTGTGTTAATATTTTGCAACCATGATTTATTAAACTGATGGTTCAGTAGTTTCACACCTAGTATCACTTGCCTTCTTTTTAACTGGAATTATTACATTCTTCATGAAGTGTGAGGGTATTTCCCCTATTTCATGTATCTTCCATACTATATAGAAAAATTATATCATGGTGCTCTCCCAAGGATATCAAGAATTCTGAGGGAATTCTTGGTCTGGCTTCAGCTGCCAGAGACTGCAATCGTGCATATGCATGTGTGTGTGTGTGTGTGTGTGTGTGTGTGTGTGTGTGTGTGTGTCTGTTGTCTTATTTTGACAAAGGTCTTGTTGGCTGAAAGCTCATTTTGTGACAATCTTTTTGTTGTGCTTATCTGCAGCTCTGCACCTGCGCTATTTGGTGAGTAGCAAATATCCTTTCATAATATTGTTTCTTTTCTCTTTTTATAATATTATCCCCAAGCTTACTTCCATTATATAGAGCCTCTACATAAGATTCCTTCTACCTTTCAGCTTTCTCTTCTTTGGCTCAAAAAACAATTAGGGACTTATCACAAACTTAGTCTAAACCAGTTCCTTCTTTGAAGCAATGTTTATTTGTAGACCTTGAATGTAAGTGAGCGGAGTCAAAATCATTCATTCAATTAAACAGCACTGTTGTTTATAGCTTCAGATCAAAATGTTTAATAAAGAGCCCTTTTGTCGCTAAAAACTGTTGAGACAGCAATGCAAGTTGTCAGCCGATGAATACGGGACTTCGTTAATATCCCACTAAATGAAAACTGTAGCTCATTTTCTACACTTATTACTTCTTTTATCATGACACTTGAAGAAAATTTTAAAGAGTTCACAACTTATAATGTATCATGAAAATATTTAAATCTCACACTGAATTCTCTCATAAAATTACTTAGAATATGTGGCTTATGCCACCCAGAAACTGAGAAGACCAATTTGTCTGTACTGTCCTCTCACAAAGTCTTCACTGAACCATCTCCCAGAACAAACAGTTCACACTAACATCTCCTTGGATGAAGTGTCTTTTTTATCTCCAAACAACAAGTCTTGTACAACCCTTCCATCATACATGCTCCCCCAGTACCACAGCACCCTAGCCTGTTTTCAGGTGACGCTTTTCACTGTCTCCTTTCTAGTCACACTGTCACTAGTGATGTATCTATATGCAATATAAAATTTACAATTTTCAAGCCAGTTGACTGATTTATGGAAATGACATCTTATATGAAGTTTGCTAACACACACATTAACATGTCCGCCACAGTGTCATCCGTATCTGGCTGACGAGTAAGCTCCCATGGTGACCATGTCACCCACATCTGGGTGACTCTCTTCTTTTTTAAGTTAATAGTATTTGCAGTTGGAATTTTCAAAGGAATGTGATGGAATACGCTCTGAAATATAACTACGGATTATACAATGTAAACATACAAACAACATACACATGATACTATACATTTTATTCATTTATATTTAGGATAACACATTACATTATTCTATGTCACATGGTGTTTGTTAAAACATGCTAAACATATCTGAGGTGCTTTTGGACAACTGGAACAATAAGTTGTAATTTTTTCTCAATTTTTCTTCTTTTCTTGGTATTTGGCAGTGTGCCTCTTCTTCTGAGAATAAAGGGCACACGTCCTTCATACAGGCATGTCCTGTTGATTCTTATGAATCGATAAATGGTAAGACATGTTCCTTGTTTTTATTTCTATTACTGTTGGGTACAGCATTTTCAGTGAACAATAATTCAGCAACAAGATGTCCCAGAAATTTTCTTATTTCTGTTTTTGTATTTGTGGACCTCTGATACATGATGTGAGCATTTACTATACATACTTGTTCTAAAAGCTAATGTAGTGTTAATTTATGATACCAGTTGCTACCCTTCCATATTGTTGTGGCATATGTCACCATCTGGTTGCTTCTGTTGATACCATTTTTTCCATTATTATAAGCCAGTACTGCCAAAGGTTTCTGTTTCAGAGCATGACCATAATGTGTAGAATCCAAACTTAACATCATAATGTTTCATGTTTTGTTAATAGCATCCTAACATTATGAATATCCCTCCATTTTAACACCACAATACCATTGTCATCTTCACGTGCAATTATTTCACCTCTTTTCAATGCGTGCAACATTCCGAAACACGGCAGAAACTTTTTTCTGCACTGTACAATTTCAATGACATTTGTTTTGATTTTTAGACATATTACTGCTTCTCTGAAAGTTGTTGATAAACAAAGTTTGTCCTTCACTTAGCACTCTAGCTGCTAGTTCAATGCACATGTTTTTGGCTGTGCAGCTTGCTTTGTTCCACTGGTATCTCATCCAGAATATACTTTTGCAGATCATATATTCCATTCTGTGGAGCACAGGTTGAAAAGTTTGATACCATCCTTATGCAATTTTGTGGGTATGTATTGCTTGAACCTTAGCTGTCCCCTCCTAGGCTCCATTGTCTCATCCACTATAATATCTTCGCTTGGTGAAAAGACTTTTTGATAATTGTCTGTCAATATGTTTAGGAGTGGTGAAACTTTTCCAAGTCTGCTACTCCCATCTATAGTTTTGTTATTTATAAAATATAAGTTTGGCAACAGTAATTCAGAACAATTATGGGACATCCTGCTGTGCGGAAGTGTAAAGTTCTAAATAGGGTCCATTGACCAACTCTGATAAACGGTGTCTGTACTAGATCCATCCAAATCAGCTGTCCAGTAATGTTTGTAATTTTGTCAGATGTGGTGGGTTTCCATCTATTTACTCAAACATGTTCAGTCATTTCATACTGATGCAATTTTTGCTCCACAAATCTATTAGTCTTTGTCACCAAGGAATACCAAAAGCAATTCATCTGCACTAATATTAGATGGCAAATCCATCAAAAGCTCACCTTTTCCACTGAATGGAAATGTCTGTAGCCCGTTAGTGAATTTGTTGCACTGGATATTGTCCACTGGATATCAACATAGTTCAGTTCCTCTTCTTTGTCTGCAGCAACTTCTTCCATCATGCCATCAAGGTCTTCACTTGCATATGATATCCCTGTATTGGGAGATGAACCGGATGAAATTCTATTTATCCCTTTTCATCTAAAGCGTACTTCTTCATCTTCACTGATCTGCTCACTTTCAAAATTCTTTTATGCCATCCAAGAGACATTTTAAAGATACAAAGGTCACTGATGTGCATCTCAAACAGAGTATGCTTCTTGACTCAGTGATGAATCTGGGATAACTACAGTGAGAGCACAGGCAGTCCTCTAGCTGAAGCACTTACCACTTTGCTCGCTTCAGAATTAAACATGTTACTCTTTGTAATGAATCAAAGGCTCCATGGTACTGTAAGGAAATTCAAGGGCCTACTGAAGTTGCATCATTGCTATTCCTGCTTGTTGCTCTGTTTATATTCCAATGCTCTGACAGTCATGTCCAGACCCAAGGGAAACTCAACTCGCTGTGTTAATCTGATAACAAAAACAATTAATTTTTAACAAAATAATTTAATTGATTAGATAAAAAAATCTTCTCACCAAGTGGTGTCAGGACACAGATAAGCTTTGGAGCCAGTGGCTATTTCCTCAGCCAGAAGAGCTGAAGAGAAAAGGAGAGGGTAGAGGAAAAATACTGGAGATGCCTAGGAAAAGGAGTAGATTTAAGAAAAGTCACTCAGAACCAACGAGTCAGGGGAGACTTATCACACAGGGTGAGAAGGAAGGGATGATTGTTGGGGACTGCATCAGATGAGATTTGAAAACGTGAAAGCTTAAAGGTGGAAGACAGAGCAATATGCAAGACAGAGATTACTGCTTATACATCAAGCATGAGTTAATAAGAGTGAAAAGCTAAGTGCATTATATGTAACAGAGGTTTGAGGGGCATGGTGAAAAATAGATGGGTAAGACAGTGAAAGTTGTAGTAAACTGAAATGGAGCGAAGAAAAGAGTAGTTACTGTGAAAAAATGCTGAGACAAAAGAAATTAACATAAATTAAAGCCAGGTGGGTGGTAAGAACGAAGGACATGTTGTAGCACTGGTACCACTCTGTGGAGTTCTGAGAAACTGGTCTCTGGGGGAAGAATGCAGATGGTACATGTGGTGAAACAGCCACCGAGGTCAAGATTGTCATGTTGTAGAGCATGCTTGGCAACAGGGTTTTGTAAGTTGCCAGTATACACCCTCTGCCTATGCCCATTCATCCTGATTGATAATTTGGTGGTAGTCATGCCGATGTAGAAGGCTGAACAGTGTTTAAATAAAAGCTGGTAAATTACGTGTGTCATTTCACAGGTGGCTCGCCCTTTGATAGTACATGTTTTACCAATTACAGAGGTGCTGTAGGTAGTGGTAGGAGTGTGCATAGGGCAAGTCTTGCAGCAGGAGTGGTAACAGCGGTAGGAGCCATAGGGTAGGGAGATGGGTGCAGAAGGGGCATAGGTGTGGTGGGCAAGATTTCAGACAGAATGGATCTCATTTCAGTCAATGATTTTAGGAGGTCATGGCCCTATTGAAGTAGCTGTTTTAAACATTCCAGCGAGGATAATACTGAGTCACTAGTGGTGTGCTCTGAAGTGGTGTTTTGGAGGGATCAGTAGTACCAGGATTGATTGTGATGGCCCAGGAAATCTGCTTTTGAACTAGGCTGGTGGGGTAATTATGTCCAGTGAAGGCTGAGGTGAGAATTGTGATGTATTGCTGTAAAAAGTCTGCATCTGAACAAATACGTTTACCTTGGATGCCAAGGCTGCATGGGAGGGAACATTTGTCATAGAAAGTATGGCAACTGTCAAGATGTAAGTACTGTTGTTTGTTTGTGGGTTTAATGTGAATGGAAGTGTGTAGCTAGCCTTTGGTGAGGACAAGATCAACATCAAGGAAAGTGGCATGGTATTCAGAGTAAGACCATGCGAAATTTAATTGGAAGAAGGTATTCAGAGATTCCAGGAATTTTAACAGGTCAGTCTCATCATGAGTCCATATGATAAAGATGTCATCAGTTTATCTAAACCAAACCCAGGGCTGAAAACTTTGGATCCCAAGATAGCCCTCTCCAAGCAACCCATGAAAATGTTGGCATAGGAAGGAGCCATCCTGGTTTGTAAGTCTGCCTCTCAGAGATGAAGTATTGTGGGTAAGTATAAAGTTGATTAAGGTAAGTAGGAAGGATGTCATAGGTTTGGAATCAGGTGGGCACTGATTGAGCAAATGTTTAGCAGCAGACAGACCATGTATGTTGGGGGATGTTGGTATAGAGGGAGGTGGCATCAATGGTGACAAACCAGGTATGTGGTTGGAGCAGGATGGGCAGGGATTTCAGACGATGTAGGAAATGGTTGGTATCATTGATATAAGAGGGGAGTCTTTGTACTATGGGTTGCAGGTGCTGATCAATTAAGGCAGATATACATCCGATGGGTGCTCTGAAGCCAGTAGCTATAGGACAGCTACGATGATTGGATTTGTGGATCTTAGGAATAAGGTAAAAGGTGGGGGTGTGTGGTTGGGGGGGGGGGGGTGAGAAGTTCTATGGACTGAGGTGTGAGTCCTTGTAGGGGTCTGTGGTTTTAAGGAGGGACTGCAGGTCAGTCTGAATAACAGGGATGGGACCTTGATGGCAGACACTGTATGTAGAGGTGTCAGACAGCTGGGGTAGACATTCACTAACATATTCAACTACTACAGTGGTAGATCCTTTTTGTCTGCTGGGAGGATAATGATGGAGTTATCAACTTTCAGGGTATGTAGAGCATGGAGTTCTTCAGAGGATAGATTACGGTCATGTTGTAGGGAGCTGAGGAAGGGTTGTGAAGCAGTTCTGGATGTGAGGAATTCTGGGAATGCTTGTAAGGGATGATTTTGAGGTAGTGCTGGTGCATTAAGTTGGGATCATGGTCTGAACTGTTCAATGTCAGGTTGCTGTTGTAAAGGCTTTGGGATTAGGTTTGCAAAGTGAAATATCCAGTTGATGTTATGCGTGAAAGGAAGTAGGTCCTTAACCAGAGCAGCATAATCAAATGCAGGTTTAGGCCTGAAGGTGAGTCCCTTAAGTAATACAGATTTTAGTGGGGAATGCTTTAGAAGAGAGGCTAAGAACACTGTACTGTTGTGACTGGTTCTGTGATTATGGGTTATTCTTGGTCTGGGAGGCAGTGGTGAAGGCTGTGGGATGTTGAGGAGGTTGGCCAAGCTTGGTTTGTACGAGAGGTATGGTAGTTGACAGTGTGGCTCTTAGGGAGCTGCAGAGGGACAGGAATGGAAACACCCTTTTTCAGGTAGTTTAGAAGTAGGTGGGATAGCTTTTTAAGGTGAAGTCTGGCCTGTTGTTGCAGTGTGAAGTTGATTTGGAGGATGATACATCCAAGGAGACATGAGTGGCAGCTAGCTGCAGGATTTTGTAGAAGGAGGGGAGTCTGGTGGATTGGAAATTGGCTGATGAGGCACATAGGTTACAGATTAATTGGTAAGAGCAAGAGATTGCTGCATTTGAAACTGTAAAAGAGCCTGGTGTAGATTAGGATTACTTTGAGAGACAGGGACTTTCGATGTTAGGCCTTTTGGAGTAACTCCAATGGACAAGCAGGTTTCAAGAAACAGAATGTGGGACTTTAGTTTGATAGTGCAAAAGCATGTTTTTGGAAAGAAGAGATGTAATATGAGAGGACAGTTTGAAGAGTTGGAAATCATGAGAGTTTCAATAAATAAATAAATAAGCAGACAAAATTTTTGAAAACTGGATAAACAGAAAGCGAAAGTCACAGGAGAAAAAATATAAACTATATAGCTTGGCAATTAAAGTGACATAAGAGACATCAATAAAAGTCAATCAACAGTTTGCCAAAAAACAAATGCATAAAAATGTGAAAGACTAATGTATGAACAAGATAAGTGGAGGGTGAGAAAGAAAATAGCTGTCAAATTTGCAAATAAATTGGCAAAAGACAATCGGGAGAAGGTCATTCAGTGTAATGAACTGTAAATTGTTGTATACTAATTCATAAATAACAATGTAATTGTAATATACAAATACAATTGACCCATCGAAATGCACAGAAATCAGTACTAGAAATGATGTAGGAGCAACGTGTTGATTAATCTTGATGATACAGATAAATAAAACAACGGATTAGCATGTAAGGTAGGAAACAGATGACAGGCTTTGGGGAATGTGGCCACATGGGCTAATATCACGACAACAACAATCAATTTTTGGTGAAATAATTTAATTGGATAGATAAAAAATCTACTCACCAGGTGGTGGCAGAACACATGCATAAAAGAGGGTTCTAATTAGGCAAGTTTTTGGAGGCAGTGGCTCCTTCTTCAGGAAGAATGATTCAAGGGGAAGGAAGAGGGGTGAAGGAAAAGGACTGGAGAGGTCTATGAAAACTGGTAGATTTTGGGAAAGTCACCCAGAACAGTGGGTCAGAGGAGACTTATAGCACATTGATAAAATAAAAGACTGATTGTTGGGGACTGCATCGGACGAGACTTAAAACCTGAGATCTTAAAGGTGGAACACGGGGTAATATGCAAGACAGACATTACTGCTTAAACGTCATGCATAAGTTAATAAGAGTGAAAAGCCAAGTGCTTGTGCATAACAGAGGTGGGGGGGGGGGGGGGTGTGCAGTGAAAAATAGATGGGTAAGACAATGAAAGATATAGAAAACTAAAATAAGAAAAGAGTAGTTACTCTGAAGAAATGCTGAGATGTAAGAAATTAACATAACTTAAGGCAAAGTGGGTGGTGAGAAATAAGGACATGTTATAGTGCTGGTACCACCCTGTAGAGTTCAGAGAAACTGGTCACAGAGGGAAGAATCCAGATGGCATGTGTGGTGAAACAGGCACTGAGGTCATGATTCCCATTCATCCTAATTGATAATTTGGTGGTAGTCATGCCAATTTAGAGGGCTGAACAGTGTTTACATAAAAGCTCCGCATCCCACTCCCACCACACACCTTGTTCTCACCATTGATGGCACTACTATCTATACCAACATCCCCCACGTATGTGATCTGTCTGCTGCTGTACATTTCCACAGTCAGCACCTACCTGAGTCCAAACCTATGACATCCTTCCTACTCACCTTAATCAACTTTATATTTACCAGCAACTACTTGACCTCTGAAGCGCAGACTTACAGACAGGTCAGGGATATGGCCACGGGAAGCAGGATAGCTCCTTCCTATGCCAAACTTTTCTTGGGTTGCTTGGAGGGGGCTTTGCTGGGATCTATAAGTCTTCAGCCCCAGGTTTGGTTTAGGTACATTGATAACATCTTTACCATATGGACTCATCATGAGACTGACCTGTTAAAATTCCTGGAATCTCTGAATACCTTCTTCCAATTAAATTTCGCATGGTCTTACTCTGAATAACATGCCACTTTCCTTGATGTTGATCTTGTCCTCACCAAAGGTCAGCTGCACACTTCTGTTCACATTAAACCTACTAACAAACAACATTACTTACATCTTGACAGTTGCAATATTTTCTATGACAAATGTTCCCTCCCATACAGCCTCAGCATTTGAGGTAAACGTATTTGTTCAGATGCAGACTTTTTAGAGCAATACATCACCATTTTCACCTCAGCCTTCACTGGACATAATTACCCCACCAGCCTCGTTCAAAGGTAGATTCCACCGGCCATCACATCCAATCCTGGTACTGCTGATCCCTCCAAAAAACAACTTCAATCCACAGCACTGGTGTACCAGTGTTATCCTGGCTGGAATTTATTAATCAGCTACTTCAACAGGGCCATGACCTCCTAAAATCATGCTCTGCAATTGGATCCATTCTTTCTGAAATCTTGCCCACCACACCTAGAGTAGCTTTTTATTGCCCTCCCAATCTCTGCAATATTCTTGTCAGGCCCTATGACCCTTCTGCACCCATCTCCCTACCCTATGGCTCCTACCTCTGTGGCCGTCTCCGCTGCAAGACTTGCCCTAGCACACACCTACCACCACCTACAGCACCCATGTAATTGGCAAAACATGTACTATCAAAGGGCGAGCCACCTGTGAAATGACACATGTCATTTACCAGCTTTTAGTAAGCACTGTTCACCCTTCTACATCGGCATGACTACAACCAAATTACTAATCAGGATGAATGAGCATAGGCAGAGGGTGTATACTAGCAACTTACAATGCCCTGTTGCCAAGCATGCTCTACAACATGACAATCTTGACCTCGGTGGCTGTTTCACCACACGTGCCATCTGCATTCTTCCCCCAGAGACCAGTTTCTTAGGACTCCTGGGAGTGGTACCAGTGCTACAATATGTCCTTTGTTCTCACTAACCACCTGGCCTTAATTTCTGTTAATTTCTTTTGTCTCAGCATTTCCTCACAGTAACTACTCTTTTCTTTGCTCCAGTTCAGTTACGTAAAATGCCCTTATATTTTAAGTCTTATTAACTCATGTTTGATGTTTCAGCAGTAATCTCTGTCTTGCATATCACTCTGTCTTCCACCTTTAAGCTCTCATGTTTTCAAATCTCCCCTTTTCTTAGACCTCTTCAGTCCTTTTCCTTCATGCCCATTCCTTCCCCTTTAACACTTCTTCCTGAAGAAGGAGCCCCTAGCTTCGAAAGCCTGCCTAACTACAACCCTCTTTCATGTGTGTGTTCTGCTGCTGCATGGTGAGTATATTTTTTATCTATCCAATTAAGTTATTTGGTATTAATTTGATGTATTACAGTGTTGTTAGTCCTCTCACACAAAGTAAATTATACTATAAAAACTTATAGATGTAACTTACTACTAAGGTGGAATGTAAGGTTCGATTTATCATTTAGTTTGTCTGCAGCATTTTGTAATTTAGAAGTATAATTAGCCATTTATGGAGTAATTCTGCACAGGTCTTACTTTTGTCTAATGGATATGGGTAATGAGATTTCTAATTTTGCATGCGATGATGTATTTTTGTATATTTTTCAGTGTATTTGAGTGGAATTTCCACCTCTGTAATCTTAAATTTAGCTGCTCCCTGATAGTCCTCGTACATTCTCACATGGGTGTTTCTCAGCATGTTGGCCGTAGCAGTATACCTGCATTGCTCAGTGCTCACCACTAATCCATTCTGTTCCAGCTCAGTACAATAGGCAACACTTAACTATCCGTGACTGAATGTTCCTGTTTTGATCCATAAACACGTGAAATCCTTTACACACCATGCTGAGCTCCTGTTAGATGTATCGAGAACCCACAGCTAAGTGACACTGAGATAACATCTCTTCCCTTGCAGGAATTCCACAGCAGGCTAAGGTTCACACGTGTTCATCCTGGTAAATCATTCCACAAGCTAAAATTTCCTACAGAACACCACAATGTTTTCCAGCAAATAGATTTCATACATCGGAAAACTTCCCTTTATTTAAAACAATTTCAGGTGCAGTGATGTCATGTCACAAGACTTTAGTTTATTGACAGAATACTGGGGAAATGAAATCACTCATGTGACCCATCCTAGAATATTGCTCAAATGTGGGACACCCCTATTGAATAGGAATAGCAGGGAATATTGAATTTATGCAGGCAATGGCAGCACAAAAGGTCACAGGTTTTTTGGCCTGTGGGAAAGTGTCACAGAAAAAACCGAACTAGCACACTCCTGAAGAGAGATGTAATCTATCCTGAGAAAGCTTACTTACAAAGTTTCAACAACAAACTTTAAATCCTGACTCCAGGTATCCACTATTCCCCTGTGTACTGCTCCCATATGAATCATGAGGACAAGATTAGATTACAAGAAATATGTTAATGACTGTAAATATGATCAGACTCCAGCTGCTCAATGTATTGGTGCTAATGCAGAATGTAGACATATGGTGAAATGTGGAAGATTTGGTCAATCCAGGAGGTACATTCAGATGGCCAAGGTGGCTAAGCTTATCACTTGCCTAAAGCAGGAAACCCAGGTTTGAGTCCTGGTCTGGCAAAAATTTTCACTGTCACCAATGCAGTGGTGTCTGAATATATTACAAATTGTGAATACATTTCTTGCATTCCATACATTTGTCAGTGTCAGCAGTGGCAGTTCCTCAAACATGCAAGCATGTCTGGAGGTCTTTGAAGATCACATTGTAAAAACAAGGGTACTGGAATATTGTGAGCTTAATCTAATCTCATTAATTATTAATCTAATTACACCACATGCAGAGGTATTTGATGTACCCTCTACCATGCAGTTTACAGTCGTTTATGGAGTGTAGATGTAGATGTAGGTGTAGACTGTTGCCCCTGCAACTACTGAAAAGGCTGCTACTCCTTTTCAGGAACCATGGGTCACTCTGGCCATTCCACAGAAATCTCTCCATTGCAGTTGCCCCTACTGTACAGCTATCTGTATCACTGAGGCATGCAAGCCATGCTACTATGGCAGGTTCCAATACACAACAATAGCAATAGCAGCTGAAACTTTATGATTATTGAATTTTCTGCCTATTAAATAACAATTTTGAAATTTATACTTCACAAATAGAAATTTATGGAAAGGCAATAATAAAAGTCAACAATGAACCAGCAGAAAAACGTTCCTGTCAGATCACAAAAAAGGTGAATACCCTCCTATTTAAAAGACTCTGACAGAAAAGTGGGCAACCAGGTGCCTCAATCTTCATTCTGTCTTTCTCACCAATAACAAGTTCATGCTCTTTTAACACAGAACATCTTAAATCGTTTCACCTGGTCTCTCTTTGTAGTTAAGCCTTCATACTCAACATCTCCCTCTCACTGCCACTGTCTCCGTTTTCTCCCATTGATTTATAGTGTATCCCACTGCCACTGTCTCCTCTCTCAATTGCACTGTCTCCTTTTGTCTTTTTTTCCCTCCGCCACTGTCACCACCATATGTCAGCAGCTAAAATTTATGAGGGTCCAACTTATCTTTTCCCCTATACCTGCATGTTTAAAATTTTGACACTCATATTTTTTTCATTTGCACTGTTTCCTCTCTCTTTTGCTCCTGCTGCCTCTATCTCCTTCCATCTCTCTTCCTCTTTTACTGCCACTGTCTGTCACTGACTTCCAGTATCTCCTTCCTCTGGCAGCTCCCATTGCTGTGTCTTCATTCATATCTCTTTCTCTTTTACTGCCACTTTCTCTCTCCCACCATCACTGTCTCCTCTCTCTTTCTCTCCCGGTGGCACTCTCTTCCACCATCACTGTCACCCCCTACTCCCTTGCAGTACAAAAACTGTGAATATGTTTGCAAGCCAAATTTTTTATGAGGATGGCAGAATGACATCTGAGGCAGCTTGTTCTCCATGTATCTGTCAGGCTCTTTTAAATTGAACATAATTTTTAAAGAGTAAAAATGTTTTTAGAAATATTTTATGGAATTTGCAGTTTTTCTAGTTTTACATAATATTTGATAGAAATTTTAAGCTCTTTTCAGGCGTGTTAAGACCATTTTTAGCTCATATTTTGTTACTGCAATACCAATTTGGGTATATTTTTATAGGCATGAAAGGCCCATTATACAGGATAGTGCATCATAAAGTCTTATTGGTGAAAGAATACTGACTAAAATCATAGTTTGGTGACCTCAGAACCCTTGTGATGACCCTAGAATCGTTGCCATTTGATCACTATGTCGGTTAAAGCTACATTTGAATTTTAAACCAGATATTAGGTCCACATTTTAAGTGCATGATTATGGCAACTTTGAAACTCCAGATCTCAGTAATGGATAATGATACCGAAACAAGTGTCAAGGTTCCCAGTAAACATTATCTTAAGAACATATGGCAGAAATTTTGCCAACTTGCTATTAATAGAAATTATAGAAGTGGCCTTCCCCCCCCCCCCCCCCCCCCCCCCCCACTCCCCCCGAATTGATACCCTTTGTACCCGAAAATCATGTTTTTTTGTGTGTTTGTGTGTGTGGGGGGGGGGGGGGGGCTGTATTTTGATAACTAATGCTGATTTTATTTTTAAAAATGGGAAAATAATGTTTCTACATGGATGTCTAAAGAATGTGCAGTTAAAGTTTGAGGCATTTGGTTTCATTAGCCATTTCGATAATTGTGGCCCATGGTGCAAAGACAGCTAGAACTCAGTTTTTGTGGTTTTCTGTATTATTGTGGTAGCTTTGAATCTCTGGATTTCAGTAACAGATAACAATATCAAAAAAGTTCCAAGGTTCCCTGAGAATATCATTTTAACACCATATGATAAAAATTTTGGCAATCTGACAGGAGCAGAAATTGTAGGAATGGCCATCCCTGCAATGGGCACATTTCTTACCCAAGAATCATTTGGGGTTTTATCAGGAACTGCCCATTAACATATTGTGCTTTTATTAGCTGCCTATGGTCCACACTAGGTCACATCTAGTGCAAAAGAACCAAGTAATTTGTTAAATTTGGCTGGTTTGGAGAAAGTTTAGTGTTTAAATTTTGACCCTTTGCTGTAGGATAGCTATAGTATGCCTCTTCTTTCAATAGGTATACAAATGGCAACTAGGCCAAGGGGTACCCAGACCATTGTAATTCTTATCTCTGCAATCAATAGGTCCCTAGATATAACCCTTGAAAAATCACATTTTCATGCATGGCTTTTTGGAAAGTATAGGCACCATGCAGTGTCATGTGCTGACCAATAGAGGGCTTCAGGTACTAAGTTAAAGGTATTTATAACATGATGCTTCTAAACAGAATGTACTGAATGTAGATTTCGGTCTTCTAGAGCTGTAGTAGAATCTCTTACCATTTCAAATAGCCTCACACCATTTGTTCAGTTTATTAGCATGCTTACTGGAACTAGAAACACTGTTATTGACAAAATTTTCAGTTACCTTCCAGTCTTCAAAATAGTTAACTATTTTTAAGAAAATGATAATCATCTACCCAGAGGAAGACCAAGAGATAGATGGGTGAAGGGAGTGAAGGAATGTGTGACGAGAAGAGGAGAGAACTGGACGAAGGTGGAAGAGGGGGAATGGTGGAAAGACAGAACACGATGGAGAGGCTTGTGTTCCCGACAGACCCAGCCAGTGGCTGGAAACTGTCCAAGATGATGATGATGATGATAATCATCTACTAATGTTCAATGTTGTGGAGGTGGGCATAAGTAATATAACAAAGAGGAAAGTCACAAGAACAGTGAAAGTTTTGGAATTCAAGAAATATTTACAAAGTACAGACTGGAAAAACAAACAAATACATTAAAATGAAACAGGTAATATATTTTGCTCCTTAACTACTTTGAAAAATTGTGAGTAAGTTGTATGAAGGAGAAACTATCAGAATGCGGAACAAATCATTGTATATATTCAAAAACACAAGTAACTGCTAGAACCTGTATTAATAATTAATTAACATTAAACTACTGTAAACTATTTGTGCTTCCACTGCCTGATTTTATCAAAATGAAGTTGCAGTAAAATTATTAATTTGGAAATAGCTGGTGATCCCTAAGCTTTATTATATTCATCTGCATGTTCATCATATTTTAGCTAGTTGCTGATGGTACGTTATTCAGCATGTGGACATGCGTGTCTAGTTTTGAGTCAGCTGATCATTGTTACTTGCTTGAAGTTACATAACGAAGCCCTGTGATGTTCGCTTGCTTTATTTCTTCGTTGATAGTCCTTGTTGTCGACGTAGTACATTTTTATACAGGCTGAAAAATGGGCATGGAAGTTCAATACTGACTACTTTAAATGATACAGCCAATAGTTGCAAAATTGTGTTTCAAGGTTTTCCAAAGATTTGATGAGTATGGAATCTTCATAAATCCGGCCAAATGCGTTATTGGGGCTAAGGAAGTGACATTCCTCGGATTTCAGGTTTCTGTGACTGGTACGTATCCACCAGCTGAGCGCATCACTGCACTCAAAACTTATCCAATTCCAAAAACAGTGTGTGAATTGTGTTGTTACCTGGGGATGATCAACTTCTACCGTCGCTTTTTACCCCGAGCTGCTGAAGTGCAGGCACCGCTCCATGCCACCCTCACTGGTCCCAAAGTGCGTGGCTCCACACCTGTCATGTGGATTGGTGAATTGCAGACAGCATTTGAAGCCTGCCAGACAAGCCTCAAGTAGGCCACTCTCCTTGCACACCCAATCATTGATGCCCCATTAGCTATTTTCTCAGATGCCTCATCCCGTGCTGTCAGTGCTGTCTTACAACAGAAGGTAAAAAGGTGCTGGCAACCATTGAGTTTCTTCTCCAAGAAGATCACGGAGAAACAGTGCCCTTTGCCACCATTTTATGCTGTACTGTTACCAGCCTATGAGGCAGTCAAGTAATTCATATTCATGGTGGAAGGGCATGCTTTTACTATACACACAGATCAAAGGCCATTGACTTTAGCATTTTCGCAGACAAGAAATGACTATCCCCCAGTGCTAACCAACCAACTAAATTTTATTTCGCAATTCACAACAGACATCTGGCATGAAAGTGGTTCGAAAAATGTCACTGCTGATGCCTTGTCTAGAGTTGAAACATTTCCACACCTCTTATTTTCGCCAAACTAGCAGCAGCACAAAATAATGACAAAGAGTTAAAGGACTTTCTGAAAGGCAAGATGGCTTTGCACTTGTGTTGTGTACCACTTTTCACCAAACTAGCAGCAGCATAAAATAGCAACAAAGAGTTAAAGGACTTGCTGAAAGGCAAGATGTCTTTGCACTTGCACTGAGGAACTGCTATATTTTGATGAGTCAGCAGGCCGACAGCGGCTATATGTACCTGCCCCCCTACAATGAAGGGTTTGGGATTCCCTACATGGACTCAGCCACCCAGGAATCTGTGCTATGAGGGCACTAGTAACACAGCATTTTTTGTGGCCTGGTATACAGAGGGAGTGCCGTACATGGACTCAGACCTGTATTCCCTGCCAAAAGTGCAAATAACGTGGTACGTATGAGCTCCGCTAGGAAGATTTGACATCCCAGAGGCTTGGTTCTCACACATCCACCTGGACTTGGTAGGACCACTTCCAATTGCCCGTAACTACCGGTACTGCCTCACAGCAATCGACAGGTACAGCAGGTGGCCAGAAGTATTTCCACTGGAAACGCAGACAGCCGAGAACGTGGCACATGCCTTCACCAGTGGTTGGATATCATGTTTTGGCTATCCCCAATAAGTAACATCCGACCAGGGTGCCTTTCGTGGGCAAGTGCTCTACCATCTGAGCTACCCAAGCATGACTCACACCCCGTCCTCACAGCTTTACTTTCTCCAGTACCTTATCTCCTACCTTCCAAACTTTACAGAAGCTCTCCTGTGAACCTTGCTGAACTACCACTCCTGAAGGAAAGGATATTGTGGAGACATTGCTTAGCCACAGCCTGGGGGATGTTTCCAGAATGAGATTTTCACTCAGCAGCAGAGTGTGTGCTGACATAAAACACACAGGAAATTAATTGCTTACACAAAACGAAGCATAAAATTAGACTTGGTGCTATAGGCTTAAGGTGCTTAATAAATAAATGTACTTAAGACTGAGAGTCAACCTTTCTCTTTTCTGGAAATGAGATTATACTCATGCATGTTAATGGTAATTAGACAAAAATGAAAATGAAATGAATTTAAGGAGACAGATGGCAAAACAAGAGAGGGAGCAAAGAGATCCCATTTTGCTTTGTCGCAAAAGCATCCATAATTTGTAACATATTTGTTTTTAGTAGCTGAATAGACTGTATCAGCGACTGCAGTGAAAGGACTTAGATCTGAAATCCAAGCAGTGGCCATGTGTGTGTGTGTGTGTGTGTGTGTGTGTGTGTGTGTGTGTGTGTTTAGTCCTGACAAAGGATTGCCACCTTTTTTTACATGCTGTCATAACCTCAGTGGCTGTCTATATACTAAGTAGTGATCTCAAGGTTAATACATATCTTGTTCCATGTGGGATTTTCAATTTTTGTAAATTTTATCTGCACTTTCATGGTCAGTGCAAACACAATAATTCACTAAAGGCAATGCCTTGTTGTGAACATCCTTTTCTGTCTTTCTCCATGTCTATCATTTCTTTGTATCATCATAGTTTATTCCACTAAGCATACTGTACAGCATGGATGTTCCAGGCAAGCTTATTCACTTTCTTTCCAAAGTTTTTTCGTCATAGATGCTATTTATAAATCTGTTGTCCAAAAATTGTATGAAGGTGGTTCCATAAGTGTGGTAAAGATGCAAGAAAATTGTTTGTAAACTACTTGCCTTTCTTCTCGATGTAGCCTTCTTTAAGTGATATCCACTTGTTCCAATGATCCTCCAACTTTTCATTCCATAGATAAAATAAGTTCTGTCAAACTCTGCAAAATACTCGTTGACTGCAACTATCACTTCCTCTTTTAATGAAAATTTCTTCCTAGCACACCAAAGCTTCAAGTTAGGGAACAGGAAGGAGTCACTCTCATGAATACTAAGCATAAGGAACACTTAAAAACCTAATTCATGTTCTCTCACCATTGTTATTGCTGACACATGGCACGGTGCAGTTTCCTGGTGGAAGAGCAGTTTTTTACATGCCAGCTGCACCATTTTTGCAGCCAACGCAAGTTTCAAAAGATTCAGCATTGAAGCATAATAGGGTACAGTCATGGTTTTGCCTCTTTCCAAGTAATCTACATGGATTATTCTTTGGGAACCCAATAACAGTGGTCACCACTTGACTAGCTGAAAAAATTGGCTTTGCCTTTTTTGGTGCACTTTCACCAGCCTTTTTCCAAAGTTTTGACTGCAGTTTGACTGGTGTGTAATGAGGGATCCAAGTATCATCAACAGGCACAAATCAACACAAAAGGTCTTGCAGATCGTGATTGAACTTCACCAGACATTGTATTGTAGTGCTGTGCTGGATGATCTTTTGGTTGACTGTGAGCACTGTTATTGCTGACACGTGGCACAGTGCAGTATCCTGGTGGAAGAGCAGGTTTTTGCATGCCAGCCTCGCCCTTTTTGCAGCCAATGCAAGTGCACTCACCTTGCACACAGCTTCTTCACACCCAATTCTTCATTCAAGATATAATACACTCAGTTGGCTGGGATACCTACAGTCTCATTAATTTCATTAATTTTTATTTGGCAGTCTTGCATTACCTTATCATGGACTTTGTCAATGGTTTCCTTTGTGGTGGCCTTAATTGGGTGGTCGGAGTATGCTTCATCTACAGTGCTTGCCCAACCACAAAAAAATCTAAATGTAAATCAGGGCGTATAGGCCTCAGGAGAACTGGGAAAAACCCAGGAATTTTATCATCTGGGAGAAAACTGGGAAAAACTCAAAACTGAAATATAGCAGAATTTTTACTTAAGCTGATCTAGCAGCCTCTGTTAAGAGACACATCACACAAAAGTGCCAGTAAAATTCTAAATGATGACATAAAAGTCTGGTCTTTTGGGCTTGAGATTCTTCTATGTGGCTGGTCCTCAAAAGTATTAAATTTTAAATGAAAATTAAATGCTCTGTGATTTAAGAAATTCATCGTGCATGCTCACATGTAACATAATTCATCTTGTGTAAAAGGAAAATTACTTTGAAAGTAACGTTTTTCAAACCACCATTCACAATATTTTCCTGCTTTGTGTTGGAAATAATTTCATTTCAGCATTTACCATTGTGTGCCAAAAACATGCGGTACTGCTAACTTAGAAACTTAAACGAATTAATTTTTTTCATATTTAACAAAAGTGCAGGTTACAATTTCAATCACTTCTCCAGTATTCTGTTTCTATAACTGGCTCATAAGTTTATTATGCCTCACTGCTTCAAAATATTTTTGTCACACATGTTCGCCTAGTAAGATATACACGTACAGACTGGTGTATCTGATATTTTTCATGATACAAGGAAATACACAATGACATGGGCCTCCTATTGTTAAAGTAGCTTTATTAGGATGAGAATCATCTAAATATGCTTTATTTAATGTAAAAACTTCAATGGGAGACCCAAGCTTTTCGCCAGAAAATCTGGATGACATTCTGCTGCTGGCAGCAATTGAGCACAGTTAGTGTAACACATGCAAAAAAAGACCAGTATCGAATGTAAAAGCTTAGCTTCTCTCGTAGCTTATTAATCTTTGATACAAATATTATAAGTGAAAGTTTAGCTTTGCTTGTAGCTGTGCTATGTATATTAATTTAAATCATTAACTTTTCCTATTTGTGCATTTGCGCTACTTAACAGTGGTGTTGCCGTATGCTATGAATATCTGCTGTCATCGCTTAATGAGATCATGTGACAAGAGCTATGATTGGCTTATAAAAGCACGTCACAATCTCAATTTCAATGCTTCGGAAACTAATGTGCTGTTTTTGGTGGGATTAAATTTATACTTTCATAATACGAAAATATGCAGATTAAAACTGAGTGCCAGGTCAAGACTCGACCTCAGGACCTTTGCCTTTCACGGGCAAGTGCTCTACCAAGGCAAAGGTCCTGAGTTTGAGTCTTGGCGTGGCACACAGTTTCAATCTGCCAGGAAGTTTCATATGAGTGCACACTCTGCTGCAAAGTGAAAATCTCATTATGCAGGGTACATATTGCTGCATATCAAAGATCTTTCCAAAACTTTATTTTTTTGCTGTTTTTCTTTTTCATAAGTGTCGGGAAGTTCTACACCGGTAAAACCTTAACCATTCAAGGGATTGATAAGTTTTACAGTTCGAGGAAAAGTATACGGTCTCTTGATTCCAAAAATTCAACTTTCGCCCTGGAAATCCAGGAATTTTTTTACCTTGTCCGCTTATACACTCTGTAAATACTCTTCAATGGTGGTACAGAATCTGCATGAACTTCATCCAATTCTGTTTTGATTTATGTGGGAGTCCAACCCTTGAAATGAAAATTTTTACCATCAGCATGAAACTCGGTTGTCTCAATTTTCAATTGCTGTCGACAAACTGACCACTTCAGATTGCTGTCAGCAGTGAACTGTATACTGTACACTGTTGAAATTCTTTATATAATCCTTGGCATAGTCAAGCTTCTCAACCATGAAGGCACAACAAGAATGTTCTCTTCTTTCATGGAAATTTACAAGACTTATCAAACAATCCTTGTATATCCATGTAGGTACTAATTTAAATTTCCATTTCTGTAAGGTGTTGTCAATGACATGTTTTTCTTAACTTGTTTTATTACTTGCTCATTAGATTCTTTTCCTCATAGATTTCTTGTGACTGCTTCATATTTGCATGTATGTTTTTTCCCTTCTCCTATTTCCGAAAGGTTAGCCTTCATAACCATACCTTGAAACATTCCAAATACATGTGTTTCTATTATGGTGAATGTTTGTTAATAAATTATGTTTATTTCTGTAGATTTGTTTGGTTATTCTTTTAGTACCCTCTAGACATCAGTAGCAGAACTTTTTAACAGCCGTTGAGTAAAATTTTCTAGTTTAAATGTTGACCTCAGTTTTGTTTGTGTTTATACTTCCTTGTGCTTGTCCAGACCATTTGTCAAATTTTCTAACATACAGTTCACACTCTTTTCTAAATCTAGTACGATCACAACATTATCAACAAATCTAATGCAGTATACATGTCTACTACTTCATTCATTCATTTCTTAAAGGATACATCTGAAGCAACTACTCTTTTTATCATTTGTTATTCTTTTTGTATCTGCATTAATTTTTACATTTTGTTTTGGTCTTGATGTTCCCAAAGTAGATTTTTCTTGTGCCATCTTGTTTTTTCAGCCCTGTGCATCATCCTCAAATATACAGGGGGTCAATAGTTACAGAACCACTCTTTAAAAAATAGTATTAGATGGAAAGGGGGGAGGGGCTTTGATACCATGTTACCAACATGGCAGCAATTTTAGAAGCTGTCATCTTGGGTGCAACTCATAATTTTTGAGTGGAAAGGAGAACATGTGACATGTCAAGCAAATATAGAACTACATTGGAAAAACAATGATGTCTCATTTGAGAAGAGCTTCATTCATTTTTGAGCTATGACTTTTGTTTCTTCATTTCAGGTTACATGAATGATGATGGTGTTAACACTAGCTGAACACATTCAGATCATCTTGATATCAGGAGAGATGAGCACCCGCATTACAACCCATAACGCACAGTCAGACCACCTATTAATCACAGTGTAGTGCTGAAATTTCTCACAAAATTCCATGAAAATGGCTCCGTTACAAATATACCGATAGCTGGATGATTGGAAATGGCTGTGTATGAGGCACATCAACCACTATTCTGGCATCACACAGTAAGAGTCCAGAGCACAGTAATTATTGCATCTCACAGGAAACTGTGACCTGTTTGTGGGGGCATGTGAAAGCAGTTGTGTACACAGTGAAGATCAGAAAGCTTGCACACCTTAGTGGATTGTTGATGCTGTGCTTGCATTCTGGTAATATGTTGTTTAAAGTCCATGAGGAACAGGAGAGCAGATAACAACAATCTCAACTGTGCTAGGCAATATGTCAAGCATATTTTGTAAGTTTTATGGGTGATCATCAGCATTTACCTTGTTCTGTATAAAATGTGGCATAATTAAAGTATGAATAAAACTGTCTTTAATTGAAAGGCACCATCTTTTTCTTGTGTAATTTTCTGTCATTGATAAGTCATATTACCTCCTTTCATTTTGAAAATTATGAGTTGTATGCAAGAAAACAGCTTTCTAAATGACTGTCATGCTGGTAGCATAGTTTCATATACTGCTGATACTTGAAGCCATTTTCCCTCAGTTGCTGCTTCAATTATGCTTTATGAAACAGATAAGAAAAATATTCTTCTGTGTTTTGCAACTAAATATTTTATTTGTGTCTACAAAACATGTCATCTACACATGCTAGGCATCAGTGTGGTCTATAACTTAAATACAATTATTTAATTATACATATTTTGTTAGGAGATCTGTAGTGAATCTTGGCAGCCCATTTAAATTATCTGCTTATAAGTATATGGTTGTGTTCTTTTACACATGTATTAGTTTTTCTGTCCTTTTCACATATCCATATGTTCTCCTGTAGGTACTAAATACACCTATTACAGGTTTCCAATTTATAAGTCCCATTTAAACATTTAATTACACATAACCTGTCCTGCTGTATACTGCACTTGGTCTTACAAGCTGTATGACTGACTGAGAGCAATGAAATGTTTAAATGTGACCAATCAATTAGAAACATGTACTACGTGGATCTAGTACCTATGGAAGAGTACATGGATATAAGAAAAGGGCAAAAAATGAATGTGAGTGTAGGAAAACACAACCGTATGTTTGTAAATAGCTGTCAAAAATCGCAGCAGATTGCCAACAAAACATCTATAATTAAAATTTAATTTTCTTCATATTATATACCACTGATAACACCTAGCTGATGAATAGGTGAAAACATGTTCGGTAGTAACAAATAAAGCATTCAGTTGCAAAACATGGGATTTTTTCTTATCTATATGATAGAGCAAAGCATAAAAGCCCTGCATTTCCCCCTCTCCCATCTCATACTGCTTAGCTTTAAATTTCTGTTCAAACACCTGTGTTTTTATAGGGTGTCCCTCATAAAACTAGTACACCTCACCAGTACAATGAAAAATCTGTCCAAAGTTGCTAATTTTACTTAATTACTATTATTCTTATTATTTTAATATTCACTCGATGACTAGTTTCGAGCCAAGACCCATTTTCAGATCATTGGAACATAGTCAAAAATGATATTTCTGAAAATGTGAAAACTATGTCAAAAATGTGCAATGAACAGTAACAGCACGTACAGATAACTCAAATAAAAAAAAAGTAAAATTTGCAAATTTGGACTGGTTTTTCATTGTACTGATTAACAGAAGTTGCTGACCGCCAGCTATTCCAGTGTGCTGGAAGTTCAGTACATCCCATGCTTGAGATTCACATAACAATGAACTAACTAAAAAATATGTAATAGTAATGTAAAAACAAATGTAGTTACCATTTATAAGAGCTGCTGGAAGTAGCCATGGGCATCCAAGCATCGCCGACTTCAGGTGATGATGTTACCAGCAATACACCATAATTCTGCAGGTGTGATGTTGACAGACTCTCTAGTAATGGTCAATTTAAGTTTGTCTGTTGGGGAGGACTGTCAGTATCCACTTTGCTTTTTAGTTTGCCCCACAAATATAAATCACATGATGTTAAGTCCAGAGACCTTGGGGGCCAGAGACCTCTACTGACAAATGGGGAATATGTTGATGATGAGGCCATACTTTGGTTGGATATGTAAGTGGTTGCTTCATCTTGTTGGAATGCTGTATACAGCTTCTCTGCATCTGTTAATTGCGCATAGATAGAATCGAAGATCTCTAGATATCTGACTCTGTTTAAGGTACAATTGAAAGATATGGGGCCAATAATGTGCATACCAGACAATGCACACCAAACACTTATCTGCTCTGAATGGAGAGGTTCTTCATGCAGAGGGTATGGATTATCCTCTGACCAGTGTCTGCAATTCTTGGATTTTACATATCTTGTCAAATGAAACCAGGCTTGAACTGATGTGAAGTAAAACAAGGGGTCAAAGTAATCATTAGCAATTAACATCAATAGCCAGTTTCATTAATGAACCTTTTAATTTCATATCATATAGTACATAATGAAACAATGTACAAGATACATCAACCTCCTGTGATAAGCATCTTTACCGAATTGCAGGGACTGCTCGTAATGTCCTTGCAAATCCTGGCTATAGTTTCAGGGGTACTCACTGTCAGTCACTTATTCCTCTGTACATTCTGAATGGATTCTACAGCCCTCCATTTCTTGTACAGATTTTGAGTAATGTTGGTCACGAGGAGTTGCCTACCAGGATACTTTGCTTGAAACATTTATTTTCATTCCTTGACAGAGCCTCTCTTTACATAACACTCCACAACATCAATCCACTGTTCTATGCAAACTGCCTTATCTCTGTAACAACTCAACAATATGAGCTTCTCACAACAACTGACACACAAACACACAGTTGCACTCGACTTTTTGATAAGATGCTGTGCAGCCAACTTTCAAGATAGTGTTACCACTTCACAAGCAATTTGAGTAGAGATGATTAACCAGTTACTTGATTTGAAATGGTTTTATGTGGAACATCCTACATTATAAGGGCAATTTCACACCTTATGGCCATCTTACATTTATGAAAATAGTGTTGTGATCGAGGATGTGTCCTGTATTTTAATCTTAATTATTTCTATTCCTCTAATTAGGATTCTGCTCTCTTTTACTTTCTGTAGAACTGCTAGATCTATTTATTTTTTGCTAACCAGTTTGTTCTGTAAATTTTCTTTCATATACATGTATTTTTTACCTCCAATTTTCTCATTCATGTGTCCAGCTTTGACATCCATAGAAAAGTAAATTCCCCACAAGTGATTTTTTTCAAGGATTTCCATATTTCTTCAGTGATGTCTTTTCATGTAAGAATATTTATCATAAATATAAATGCTAGTTTTGTTAGTGATATTATTTTCTTCATTTTGTTGAAACATCTATGATGATCTGTAATTATACAACCAAGAAAGAAGAACTTCCATACTAAATTAATTTTAGAACCACCAGTCTCAGCCTCCAAGACAATCTTTTGAATATTTCTCTAAATTAACTTGTCATTAATTTAATTTTTTGTATTATTTTTCATTGTTTCCATTGCAAATAGGAAGAGAGAGAAGGCCATGTAAGGTGCCTCATCTTACCTTTGCCTATTTCGGAAAGCTGGAACATTAACTTCTGGATTCCTCTGTAAAATACCATAAATCGTTTGGTCCCCATTGTTCTTTTTCCTTTTCTAAGTTCAAATTGACCTTATCTTGAATGTTAGTTAATCTTAACTTTTAATGTTTTGTTGGTGATATTTGAAGTTTAATGAACTTTGACATATGTGAGAGTAATACCAGGGTTTACAATTTTAACACTTTTCATGTTCCATCCTCATAAAACACACACAAAACTTTGCACATTGTTCTTTGACTTTATCTTCAGCAATTTTTACTGACTCAGCAGGGTTATTTTTTGTCCCTTTCACTTTGTTGTTGTTCAAAATATTAAACCATTACTGAATCCTAGTCTGTTAAGTGGTGAATTATTTTTCCAGCTCTTCTGTTGTAGAAGGAATTTTAGAAAAGATCATTAAAGAAGGTGTAATAGTCCAGGAATTGGAAGGATATCCACTGTCTGCTTTTAAAAAGAATTTTCCCAGGCTTTATCTTTAAATGATTTGTGGCAATCTGTTGTACTTACATAACTCAGGACATAATTCACACACACACACACACACACACACACACACACACATACACACACACAATGGCCACTGTGGCCCAAATGCAGTCTGTGACTCTGTGTGATGTGAGCAGCATTCTGCTGGGGTGGGTGGAGAGGATAAAGAGGGGACATAGGATGGGTAGTGGGATGGATAGTAGGGTAAGAGAGAGGGAAAATGCTGTGCACCCTATTGGAGTGTGCAGCGATGTTTTGAGAATAGGACAGGCTGCTAAATGCAGGAGAGTCAAGAAGTTTGCTGATGTGTGTGTGGGAGGGGGTGGTGGTGGGGGGGGGGGGGGGGCAGAAAAGTAGAGAAGGGGAAAAGGCTAGTGGATGTTTTGGTAGGGAAGGTGTGTGGAGTGCTGGAGTGGGAGCAGGGAAAAGGATAGGTAACTGGAGGACAGGAGCTTGTGAAGGTTGAGATCAGGGGCTTATGGGAATGAAGGGAGAGTTCCCACCTGTGAAGTTCGTAAAAACTGGCATTGTCAGGAAAAAATCCAGATGACACAGGCTGTGAAAAAGTCATGGAGTGAAGCACATCATGTTGGGCAGCGTGTTCAACAACTGAGTGGTCCACCTGTCTCTTGGCCATAATTTGGCAGTTCGCATCCATGTTAACAGACAGCTTGTTCATTGTCATGCTCATGTAGAAAGTGCCACAGTGGTTGCAGCTTAGTTTATTGACCACATGGCTCACAAGGTTGCTTTCACAGGTAGCCCAGCCTTTGATGGGGTAGGAGATGTCTGTGAAAGGACTGGAGTAGGTATTAGTGGGAGGATGTGTGGGACAGGTCTTGATCTAGGTCTATTGCAGGGATGTGAGCCATGAGCTGAGGGGTTGACAGCAGGGGTGGAATAGGGATGGACAAGGATATTGTGCATGTTCAATGGGTGGTGGAATAACACTGTAAGAGGGTTGGGGAGGATAGTGGGGAGAATATTTCCTACATCATGGCATGAGGAGAGGTAGTTGAAATCTTTGCAGAGAATGTGATTCAGTTTCTCCAGTCTTGGTAGTACTGAGACATGAGAGGAGTGCTCCTTTGTGGCTGGACAGTGGTTATATAGGGGATGGCAGGTGACTGGAGAGACAAGGGATGGGAGATCTGATTTTGGACAAGGTTGGGACAATAATTTTGGTCTGTGATGGCTTCAGTGAGACCACTGGAATATTTGGAGAAAAACTACTTATCACTACAGATGCAGCAAACTCAGGTAGCTATGCTATATGGAATGTCTTTGTACGGAAAGCTTGGTAGTCTAACATTCTGTGGATGACATCAAGAGACAGTGTGGTGCTCTCAACTCAGTTAACTTGGCCGTTGTGTGTAGCCGATCCTCTTCTCTGGCTAATCCACTACGTTGATCTCCCGAAAGCTTCTTCTCCGAAGATATGGTGCTGGTTAAAGGAATTTACGAATTACTTTTCTATTCTTGAAATAATTTGTGTACTCGTAGAATACTTTTCATTTCAACCACAATATATTTTCAATGTTCATAAACAATAACTTAGGCAAGCTAATTCATTCTTCGAACATTAGAATCATTTACACTTCTTCAAAATAGCTTACAAGCATCTCACTTTGATTATAACCAAGACATAGAGTAATTCAATAATCTCTAGTCTCAAAGCAAGTCCAATTCATGAGTGTCCTTAGGAAACTACTTTCAACTGTCCACTAGTCTTTTTACATTCATCACAGACATTAAAGAGCACAGAATACTACATAAACTTTTCTTGTTCTTCTTTGCCTGTACACAAAACTCTGTGGACTGTATAGCAAGAACTTGTCTGTAGCCATTTGGGCACCGTGTCCATCTTTTTCCTCGCGGTCGCTCTTTTTGACCTGTACATACAAATAAACTATGTGCAGTCAGCTGATTCATTTCTCCTACTCGTATCTAAAATATTGGCTGTTTGAAATGGTGAAAGGCCGAGTGATTCTAGAGTTTTCTCCGAAATTCTCAAAGCACTACAGTAGCTGTCAAACTGGAGGTATTGTTGGTGCTTGGTGGTCTTATGTGGATAGAAGTGCTGATATAGCCTTCCTTGAGGTAGAGATCAATATTGAGAAATGTGGGTTAAGGAGGACCACGTGGAGCGAATTATGGAAAACATGTTGAGGTTCTGTGTAAATGTGGACAGGGTGTCCTCACCCTTGGTTCAGATCACAAAGATGTCATTAGTGAACCTGAACCAGGTGTGGGGTTTGGGAATCTGGCTGGTTAGTAAAGATTCCTCTAAATGGGCCATGCATATATTGGCATAGAAAGGTACCATGTGGGTGCCCATTGCTGTACCAGGTATTTGTTTGTAGGTGAGGCCTTCAATGGAGAAGTAACTGTGGGTTGTGAAGTAACAGGTCATGGTGACCGGGAGAGGGTTGTAGGTTTGGAGTCAGTCGAGCATTTGGAAAGGTAGTGTTCAGTTTATCAGCAAGGCCATGAACATTGCTAATGTTAGTGATGAGCAAGGTGCTGGATGGTAAAGGAACAGGAGCTGTAGAGTTTTGGTGGAGGAAATGGTTAGTTTCTTTTACATAGGAGGGTAGGTTATGGGTAATAGGCAGATGTTGGCCCATAAGAGTAGAGACTCTGTCAGAGGGGCACAGTAACTGACAACAATGGGGTTCTTGGGTTTCAGGACTTAGTAAGCATGTAGAAGTTTGTTGTATATACCACTACTTATTTTTTCTTTCATTCTTTGAGATGTTTAATAGACATTTGGGTACTGAGTTCATTATATTGGTCAAAATCTGTATCTGTAAATCTTTTTGTTTCCTATATAAGATTTTGTATTTGTTGTGTCATTCAGGGCCTCATTGACTTGTGTTTCTTTTTCCCTAGTGTTATTTCTCACTTTCCAGGGGTGGCCAACTTTTATCATCACATCAGAATTATGTTAATTAGAGATAAAAAAGTACTTGTGGCTAGTAATGATATTAATTAATTTGGACTATAATGTGCTTTATGATTTTATGGGTATTGCAAGAGCAAACATGAGGTATTGAATAGATAGATAGATAGATAGATAGAAGTCTTCAAGCCAGTCACATATCTGGGAACCTCTTTCATATGCTCAGACCTTCGTTAGTAGCCTGCAACAAAGGACCATGTCAAACACTTTCTGAAAATCTAGGAATATGGAATTTGTGTGTTGCCTTTCATCCACAGTTCACAGGATATCATATGAGAAAAGGGCCACCTGAGTTTTGCACAAGCAATACTTTCTAAATCTGTGTTGATTTGAGGGCAGAATCTTTTCTGTCTCAAGGAAATTTATTACATTCGAATTGACAGTATGTTCAAGAACTCTGCAGCAAACCAATGTTAGAGATATTGATCTGTAATTTTACAGATCCTTTCTTTTACCCTTTTTATAATAGGAGTACTCTGCACTATTTTCCAGTTGCTGGGCACTTTGCGCTGGACAAGACATTGCCAGTAAATGTGAGCTAAGTAAGGAGCCAGCGCTGTAGAGTACTCTCTGCAAAACCAGATTGGGATTCCATTTGGACTTAATGACTTATTTGCTTTCAACTCTTCCAGTTGCTTCTCTATGGTTGGGGTGCCTGCAACTATGTCCCCACGCAGGAGTCTCTACAGTGGCAAACCAACAGTATGTTTGTATGATCCTCTTGCAGAAATGATTTCTTAAATGTGAAATTTAAAACTTTGGCTTTCCTTTTGCTATCTTCTTTTGCTTTCTTTTTGCTATCTTCTGTTGCCACACCAGTCCAGTCAATGAGTGATTGGCTAGAAGCCTTTGACTTGGCTCAGGATTTTACGCAGAATAGTCTTGGTTCTGGGAGACACATTCTGCTAAGGTGTGATGGTGGTACTTGTTATACACTTCATGTATTGAGATTTTTACAGATGCATGAATTACTTCTAACTTCAGCATGTCATCATTTGCACATTCTTTTTTGAACTGAAAGTGCAACATTCTCTGCTTACTCAGTAATATCCAATGTTTTTTTAGTAAACAACGGTGGATATTTCTCATCCTTAAAGCACTTACTCTGCACATAATTCTCCAGAGCTTGATTTGTGATCCATTTAAACTTTGCCCATAATTTGTTTGTGTCCATCATACTGGAACTAAATGATGCCAACAACTGCTTACCTGCTCTTCCTAGCAAAAATACTTGCCTAGCCTTCTTGATTGATTTATTAACTTTAGTAACGTTTGTCGCTATATGACTTCACAGTCACTAATCCCTGTCTCTATACTGACACTGTTGATGAGTTCATGCCTGTTTGACACTACAAGATCTAAAATATTTTCATTTCCTGTGAGCTGTTGAATTAGCTGCTTGAGACAGTTTTCAGAAAATATGTTCAAAAAAACTTCACAAGACTGCTTGTCTCCACCACCTGTGATAAAATCCACAGGTACCCCAGTTATACTCAGTAGGTTAAAGTCACCTTCAACTAACATTGCATGATCTGGGTATTTCTGCACTACTGAACATTGAATTTATTTAAATGACTCTAAAATCATCATGGTGTTATCAGGTGGCCAATATAAACATCCTGTAATTACCTTGAGTTCACCTAGCTCTATTATACATCTCCAGATAACATCTAAGTCAGACTCAATTTTGGCTTTATTAGACACAATATTTTTGCAAACTGCAATAAACACCTCCCCTCCTATGGCATCTAATTTGCTTTTTTCATGCATGTTCCACATCCTGCTAAATATTTCAGAGCTTTCTACCACTGGTTTGAGCCAGATTTTGGTTCCAAGAATAATTTGAACACAATAACTTTCCTGATGGGCAGTAAATTTAGGAACTTTGCCAAGGACGCATTAAAAAAAGAAGAAACTGATCCATGAAGGAATTATCTGAATGGGGTAGAAATCAGAAGATGTCATTTTCAGACAAATAGTTACAATTTCAAAAAAATCGGATGATTTATTCAAGAGAAAGAGCTTCATAAATTTAGTGAGTCAGTAACATGTTATTCCATCTCTGGCCCTTACACAAGCAGTTATTTGGCTTGGGATTGATTGATAAGACTTATTGGATGCACTTCTGAGGTATATCAAGCCAAATTCTGTCCAACTGGTGAGTTAGACTGTCAGAATCCCAAGCTGGTTGGAGGGCCTTTCCCATAACACTCAAAATATTCTCAGTTGACGAGAGGTTCAGCAACCTTGCTGGCCGAGGTAGGATTTGGCAAGCATGAAGAAAATCTGTAGAAATTCTCGCCATGTGCGGGCAGGAATTACCTTACTGAAATTTAAGACCAGGATGGCTTTCCATGTAGGGCAACGAAAGGGGGCATAGAATATTGTCGATGCACCCTTGTTCTGTAGGGGTATGGTGGATGACAACCAAAGGGATCTTGCCGTGAAAATAAATGGCACCCACAATTGTCACTCCTGGATGTTGGGTTGTATGGTGGTGACTGACGGGTTGGTATCCAACTGCTGTCCATGGCATCTCGAGGCACATTTCAGCCTGGAATCTCATTGAGTGTAATAGAATTGGCTTCAGTGATGATGATGATGATGATGAGGAGGAGGAGGAGGAGGAGGAGGAGGAGATTAGTGTTTAACGTCCCGTCGACAACGAGGTCATTAGAGACGGAGCGCAAGGTCGGGTGAGGGAAGGATGGGGAAGGAAATCGGCCGTGCCCTTTCAAAGGAACCATCCCGGCATTTGCCTGAAGCGATTTAGGGAAATCACGGAAAACCTAAAACCTAAATCAGGATGGCCGGAGACGGGATTGAACCGTCGTCCTCCCGAATACATTCAGTGATGAGTTGCACTTCAAATTTAGCCCCAATGGACAGCGAGCATTGCGGGCATGGACGTCCAACCAGTCCAGGATTTACAATCTAACAAGCCAATTGGACAGAATTTGACATGATATACCTCAGGAGGACATCTGACAATTATGTCTGTCAACGTCAGGCCAAATAACTGCTTGAGTAAGGACCAGAGACGGACTAACACATTATTGACTTGCTCAATCTGTGAAGCTATTTCTTTTGAATAAACCATTCAAATTTTCTGAAATCGTAATCACTTGTATATTTGTATATATACATCTTATCTGTTGATATTTGTCCCATTCAGAATATATCTTCATGGCGTATTTTTTTCTTAGGGTGTATTTTAACAATTTACTGTTAAAATTTTGTCATTCAAAGTATCTGTACTATCCACATGGTCTGATTTTGCTCTCTGGATACTGACCGGCAAGCATTCACCAGAGGACCTCAAACTACCACCTAGTCTTTTTTTTAAAAAAAAAAAAAAAAAAAAAAAAAAAAGAGAGAGAGAGAGAGAGAGAGAGAGAGAGAGAGAGAGAGAAATGCCCTATGCAAGTACACTGCTGCCGGAGTAGTGAGTAAGTTAATGTATATTAGTACATCTACATATACATAATTACTCTGCAATTCACACTTAAGTACCTGGCAGAGGGTTCATTTTATCATCTTCACGCTATTTCTTTAACATTCCACTACTGAACAATGTGTGGGAAAACCAAACACTTAAATCTTTCCTTGCTCCCTGAGTAAATACACTCCTGGAAATTGAAATAAGAACACCGTGAATTCATTGTCCCAGGAAGGGGAAACTTTATTGACACATTCCTGGGGTCAGATACATCACATGATCACACTGACAGAACCACAGGCACATAGACACAGGCAACAGAGCATGCACAATGTCGGCACTAGTACAGTGTATATCCACCTTTCGCAGCAATGCAGGCTGCTATTCTCCCATGGAGACGATCGTAGAGATGCTGGATGTAGTCCTGTGGAACGGCTTGCCATGCCATTTCCACCTGGCGCCTCAGTTGGACCAGTGTTCGTGCTGGATGTGCAGACCGCGTGAGACGACGCTTCATCCAGTCCCAAACATGCTCAATGGGGGACAGATCCGGAGATCTTGCTGGCCAGGGTAGTTGACTTACACCTTCTAGAGCACGTTGGGTGGCACGGGATACATGCGGACGTGCATTGTCCTGTTGGAACAGCAAGTTCCCTTGCCGGTCTAGGAATGGTAGAACGATGGGTTCGATGACGGTTTGGATGTACAGTGCACTATTCAGTGTCCCCTTGACGATCACCAGTGGTGTACGGCCAGTGTAGGAGATCGCTCCCCACACCCTGATGCTGGTTGTTGGCCCTGTGTGCCTCGGTCGTATGCAGTCCTGATTGTGGCGCTCACCTGCACGGCACCAAACACGCATACGACCATCATTGGCACCAAGGCAGAAGCGACTCTCATCGCTGAAGACGACACGTCTCCATTCATCCCTCCATTCACGCCTGTCGCGACACCACTGGAGGCGGGCTGCACGATGTTGGGGCGTGAGCGGAAGACGGCCTAACGGTGTGCGGGACCGTAGCCCAGCTTCATGGAGACGGTTGCGAATGGTCCTCGCCGATACCCCAGGAGCAACAGTGTCCCTAATTTGCTGGGAAGTGGCGGTGCGGTCCCCTACGGCACTGCATAGGATCCTACGGTCTTGGCGTGCATCCGTGCGTCGCTGCGGTCCGGTCCCAGGTTGACGGGCACGTGCACCTTCCGCCGACCACTGGCGACAACATCGATGTACTGTGGAGACCTCACGCCCCACGTGTTGAGCAATTCGGCGGTACGTCCACCCGGCCTCCCGCATGCCCACTATACCCTCGCTCAAAGTCCGTCAACTGCACATACGGTTCACGTCCAAGCTGTCGCGGCATGCTACCAGTGTTAAAGACTGCGATGGAGCTCCGTATGCCACGGCAAACTGGCTGACACTGACGGCGGTGGTGCACAAATGCTGCGCAGCTAGCGCCATTCGACGGCCAACACCGCGGTTCCTGGTGTGTCCGCTGTGCCGTGCGTGTGATCATTGCTTGTACAGCCCTCTCGCAGTGTCCGGAGCAAGTATGGTGGGTCTGGCACACCGGTGTCAATGTGTTCTTTTTTCCATTTCCAGGAGTGTATTTTCACATTTGGTTGAGAAAGTTTTTGTTTGAAATTTCATGAGAAGATTCTGCCACAACGAAAAATGCCTTTGTTTTAATGATTGCCAACCCAATTTGCAAATCATATCCATAGCACTCCCTCCCCTATTTCAAAATAATAAGAACTAAGTTGCCCTTCTTTGAACTTTTTTAATGTCCCTCTTCAATCCTACCTGATGGAGATCCCACACCACACTGCAATACTCCAGGAGAGGTTGGAGAAATGTAGTGTAGCTAGTCTTTTTAGTAGACCTTTTCCATCTTCTAACTGTTCTGCCAATAAATCACAGTCCTTTTTTACACTTTCCTCACGAAATTATGTATGTCATCTTTCCAATTTAAGTTATTTGTAATTAAAATTCCTAGGCAGTTAGTTGTATTCACATCCTTTAGATCTGTGCGACGTATTCCATAACCAAAATTTAGTGGATTCCTTTTAGTAATGACTTCACTCTTTTCATTATTTAGAGTCAGCTGCCACTTTTTGCATTATACACATATCTTATCTAAATCAGTTTGGAGCTGGTTTTGTTCATCAATGATTTTACAAGATGGTAAAAGACAGCATAATCTGCAAAAATCTAAGAGGGCTGCCGAAACTGTCTCTTAAATAATTTATGTAGATCAGGAACAGCAGAGTACCTATAACACTTCCCTTAGGAATACTAGATATCACTTGTGTTTTACTCTGTGTCTGCCAGCAGTTACTCCAACCTTCCTTTCTGGTAGGAAATCATACATCTAGTCCCACAACTGAGACCATGCTCTGTAGGCAAGCAATTTGATTAGAATGTGTGAAAAGCCCTCTGAAAACCTAAAAATATGTAATCAGTTTGAGATCCCCCATCAATAGCACTCATTACTTTGTGTAAAATAAAGGGCTAGATGTGTTTCATAAGAATGAGATTTTCTGAATCCGTGTTGGCCATTTGTCAATAAATTGTTTTTTTTTTTTTTTTTTTTCAAGGTAATTCTTTATGTTTGAACACAGTAGATTTTCTGAAACCCTCCTGCAAACTGCCTTTAGCGATATGGATCTGTAATTCAGCAGATTACTCCTATTTCCTTTCTTGAGTATCTGTGTGATTCATGCAACTTTCCAGTCTTTAGATTCAGATCATTCTATGGAGCTAGCAGTTGTGGCTCTGAGCACTATGGGACTTAACATCTGAGGTCATCAGTCCCCTAGAACTTAGTACTACTTAAACCTAACTAACCTAAGGACATCACACACATCCATGCCCAAGGCAGGATTCGAACCTGTGACTGTAGCAGTTGTGTGGTTCCAGACTGAAGCGCCTAGAACTGCTCAGCCACCGCGGCCGGCTGCTAGCAATTGTGTATGGTAGCTAAGTATGGAGCTACTGTATCCACATACTGTGAAAGAAACTTAACTGGCATACAGTCTGGACTGGAGACATTAAGTTATTTGATATTGCTGTTGATATTATTTCTTTGAATTTAAACCACATCAAATCTATGCTTGTGCAGTCAGATTGGAAGTAGTGGAGACTGTCTCGTAGGAAGGCATCAACCAAATTTTATCTACTTTTTTAAATAGATATATTTTGTGATATGAAATAGAGTGATTGCATAAGGATGGCAATGGGGAAGGCTTATGTTTTTCAGTTTATTGGGAGAGTTTTAGGAAATTGTGGTTCATCCATAAAGGAGACTCCATAGGACAGCAAAGCGACCCATTCTTGTCTACTGCTCAAGTGTTTGGGATCCTAACTGGCTTGGATTAAAGGAAGACAACAAAGCAATTCAAAAACCTGCTTATGGGTCATTCCATGTTAAGTGGCCTAAATTTAGACATGCTCCCCACTCGACCATCTCCAATTGTGATGAAATTTTTACCGGATGTACATATAGACCTTACACAAAGCACTGCCAAATTACAGCTTCATAAGTAGTATGGGGGGGGGGGGGGCACTAGCCACCTTTTTGTAAAGGCTTGTTTTTTGACATTGCGTCTGAAATGAATAAATGATCAACTTTGTTTTACCATTGTTCAGGATCTAAGAGACCTGTCATGCTGAAACTTTGTGATCCTGTTCAACATTTTGGGTACAATAACTTGGTTGTAGTACATAAGGTCAAACTATGGTAAATTCATCATAGTGTGCTGTCAAAGTGGCTCATAAATCTTGTCATACCAAATTTTGACTATACTTTATTGCCTTGTATCTACTGAAAGAGCAATATTTTTTAATGTAATATAAATGTAAGTTTATTTGGTATGACAAGATTTATGGGCCACTTTGATAGCACACTATGATGAATTTACCATAGTCTGACCTTTCGTTTTACATCTAAGATATTGTACCCAAAAAGTTGGACAGGATCATAAAGTTTCAGCATGACAGGTCTCTTAGATCCTGAGTAATGGTAAGTCAAAATTGATCACTTATTCATTTAAGTTGCAATTTCAAGAAATGTAATGTAATGAAAATATAAGTTTATTTGTTCTTAAATGCAAAGTTTCCAAAATAAAAATAACTTTTCTTATGAAACAGTTGAGCTCTTTTCAATGGTGCTGAGAAAAATCAAATTTGAGTGATCTCTTTTGAGGTATGACTTTCGAAAGTGAGCCAAAATTGACTGATTAAATTTTTAGCACACTTTGAACTTCGATTACTCAGTTATTATTTGAGCAATCTGGGTGCCACTTGTAGAGCTTTATGACACGCTGGCAGGCTGCAGATGACTAAAGTATCAGCTTCAGAAAGTTACTCTTTCAGTAGATACAAGGCAATAAAGTATAGACAAACTTTGATACGACAAGATTTATGAGCCACTTTGATAGCACACTATGATGAATTTACCATAGTTTGACCTTTTGTAATACAACTAAGCTATTGTACTTAAGAAGTTGAACAGGATTACAAAGTTTTAGCATGGCAGCTCTCTTAGATCCCTAACAATGGTAAAACAAAGTTGATCATTTATTCGTTTCAGTCACAGTGTCAAAAAACGAGCCTTTACGAAAAGGTGGCTAGTGGCCCCACCATGCTACTTGCGAAGCTGTAATTTGGCAGTGCTTCATGTAAGGTCTATATGTACATCCTGAAAAAATTTCATTGAAATTGGAGATGGTCAGGTGGGCACCCTTAGGCTACTTGACATGGAGTGACCCTAATGGATTTGTTACTGGTATGTTTTATCAGAATTTGGGTTTTATGAGGATACTTTGTGAACTCAAATGGAAACCTCTGGAAGTAATGCAACATTCTTTATGCTGAAAGCTGTTGAGAAAATTTGGAGAACTGGCATTTGAAGCTGACTGCAGAACAATTCTATGCTTCCAATGTACATTCCTCGTAAGGACCATGCAAGTAAGATAAGAGGAATTATGGCTTGTATGGAGGCACATAGACTGTTGTCTTTCCCTCACTCTATTTATATGTGGAACAGGATGGGAAATGATTAGCAGTGTTACAAAATACCCTTTACCATGCACCATATATGGTGGCCTGCAGAGTATGTATGTAGATGCAGATATGGGTACAGATGTAGATGAGATGTAAAACTAACTGACTCATATAGGACCATTGAGATATGCAGCAGTGCTAAGGTAAAAACTATGGCTGTCACCATAACTTCCGTGTGCTCAGTATGTACAAGAGTGTCCTGAAATTAAATTAACAGTTTTCTCTCAGTTATGAAAAGATTCTTTCTGGCAAATTCATTATTCACCAGTAAATGCGGACAAAGTGTTTTTGATGTCGTACATACTGCTGCAGAGTTAATATCAGTCTTCTTGTAAACTGTCAGCAAAGCCATAGGAGATGGTACTGTAGCTTAGATCTGTTGGGCAAAGTGAAGATATTAGTCCATGCCTTTCCTAAAGAATATTTGCAGATTTCACCAGAAATGACTGTCAAAAATCCTATAAAAATGTTGCTGGACTGGTTGTTAAACCTGATTCATCTCAGAAATTAGTTCAGTTTCTTAAAGTAGAGACTAACTGTAATTTTTTTTTCCTGAGTTATGATCTGTGGTTCTGTGATGTATCATACTGAGTGCTTGAAATCTAGATTTCCCTGTGATTTAAGGAGTGATAGCAACACCAAGAGATTTTCATTCTTTCTTTGTTGTTATTCCAAACCTTCATGAGTGAATATTTTCTGTTGGAAAATTTTGTGTACTTGTGCCATTTTGTCATACTTTGATAGCCTGTCTCATAGTCTGGAAGGAATGGATGAGAGAGTATGCAGCACTATTCTTTCAATACTTTCAAATAGCATTAAAAGAATTTGTGAAGTTAAAACACCAAAATCTTAAAACCAATTAATGAGACTTTTTCTTAAAAAATTTATTTTGTTTCTAAAAAATACATTTATGATAATTTACAAACTTTCTCTTCTTTGTTAAAAAAATGGATAATTTCTCATCAATGAAATGTAGGCATTGTTTTGTGAATATGTTGAATAATGGAATGTTATGAATTTTATAGTGACCATTACTACCCAGAACTTCAACAATGAATATATTTGTCTTCTTGTGCACAATATATATTGGTTTTTGATATTGTGTAAATCCTGTCATCAATTTGTTCGGGACATTTTCTTATCAGTACGAAAGAGCTCAAGTACATTGAATTATTTATCATTTTCTGTTTGTTCCTCTGCCATTCATCATGTGGACATGAATACATATACAGAAAAGATAGTCAACAACTTTATTTCACACACTGTGTATCTTCATTTTAGTATGAGCGTCTTTGCTGAGTTTCTGAAAGATCTTAGAGTAGGGCCTAATGAAAGTTATAGTGATATAGGTGTGTGTCTTTATATACTTAAACAACATTCAATTGATGTCTGTTAACACTAATAATGCAGAGTGGTCAAACAAATTATAACCAGTAGAAGATACAGTACTTAACACATTCATTTATTTTGGAATGCCTTTATTTATCATTTCCAAGAAACTAGTGTCTGAAATGCTGATAGTCTTCAGTGAGACAATTGAACTCCTTATGGCAGTTATATATTTCTTTCCTGATGCTTTATCATTGCTTCTTAATGATTTCTTTCACAGGATTAATGCTGCACGGAAGTTCATTGTATTGCAAAGAATTATAACTATCTTGGGGTTGAAAATTTGAGAACAAGGCCTTATGAATTTGTTTTTTATGTGTTCACTAAAAATAGAATTGTGGATATGAGGTTGTAGGTTGTGCTGGGATAGTTCAGTTGATTAAGAGCATTGCTTGCAAAAGGCAAGTTTCCAGGTTGGGGTTCTGGCTCAATAAACAGCCTTGATCAGTAGGACTTTTTCACTCCTATTTTGTTTCCAGAAAAGCCTTTACTAATGCTTTCTTGCACTCTAAGAAGTCTGTGAAGATAAGCAAATGCACTGATTTATCAACTTACCTAAAGGCTGCTGAATGATAGAACTATCACTGTCTTTAACCTATTACATAGGAGGAATTGTGGTGCTTCTATTCCTTGCCACATTGCTATTGAAAACATGTAGGTAGATACCAGATACTAAACCAGCGCCTTTTACATTGTTGTCAATCAGTATCATGTTTCATTTGCTTGTACAAGATACAGTAAGTTACCAATGAAGTAGATACAATGGTACACATTTAAGAACAATGAAGATAAAAAAATATGCAGATGGTTATCAATATGGACATTCATTAAGAGTGGTGTGCAACTCATGAGGCTATTGATGGGGCAATGCCACTAGCAAGGGGCAGTATATGATGTGATGCACTAGCCAACAGTGTAACTGATGGCTATGAACACATTGATAAACACTGAACATTTCATGTTGATTTTTCTTCTAGTACAGATACACTGATGGTTATTTTGCCATTGTAGATTTTATTGTGGGTGACAAAGGAAATAACAAATTGCATGAGTAATTGATAACGGTAGTGTTCTGAGTATATCAGCGTGTAAAGAGAGAACCAAAAGTGGAAACAGTACCCCCCTCCCCCCCTTATCAGTCTGAAAATGGCCCCAGAACTGGCAGTCGGCAGAAAGAACAATTGGAGAAGTCCTGCACTATCAATTAATGACCGAAATATGAGTTTACTGAATACTGGATTAGATTTGTGATGGCATTTTGGAGTTACTCAGATACAGCACTTAGCACATTGTTCTTAATGAGACAAAATCAATGTGCATAACAATAATTTCAGGAGTACTCCAAGTGAGCATTATAAAGCTGTTACTGTTTGCAATGTGTCTAAATGGTCTGGTGGATAATATCATAATCTCTGCGAGGCTGGTTTTGGTCAACACTGTCATCTGCAGGAAGATTGCAACACCCAAAAAATGCAGAGAAATCCAGAAATACTTGCAGAGAATTAATAACTGGTGTGGGGCCAGCAGTTGATTCTGAATGTAATTAAATGTTACATCTATTGTGCATAAGTAGGTGAAGAGGTTCATTACTTTTGGATTAAAATATTGGCCATAAATCATAGAAGCAGTAACAACCATAAAATGTCAAGGAGTAACCATTTGGAGTGACCTAAAATGGAATGATCACAAAACTGGAGCAGATGTCAAGCTGACAGTCATTGGAAGAATCCCAAGGAAATGTAATTTATCTACAAAACAAGTGACTTGAAAAACACTTGTCTGACTGTGTTTTGAGTATTACTTGTAAGTTTGGGACATTTAACAAGCTGGATTAATAGGAGAGAGTGGGGGGAGGGTCAGGGGGAATATCCAACAGTGTGTGGCATGTTTTGTTACGATTGTAAGTGCGAGAGAATTATGAAGATGCTCGACAAACTGCAGTGGTAGACACCACCAGAGAGGATTTGTTCATTATGGAGAAGTTTACTATTGAAATTTCAGGAGTCTATGTCTCAAGAAGAATTAAGCATGTGATAGTGACACTAGAAGTGCCCTCCACCACACAGTGCAAGGTAGCGTACGGAATATAGGTGAAGATTTCACATTGCGGAGTATTCTTGTTTTCTCTCTGCACACGTTTGTTGCGAGCACACTGCTATGGTACACACTGTCTCTGGGTGATCTGGACACACCGACGTCACTTTAATGGATACATGAACGTTGAATGAAATCCGCACAGCGGAAGAAGTCAGACCGTGTGCCTGGACACACGTGCATGGGAGGGAGGCACAGTCCACGAGCGGCAGATCAGTCTTGAGGCTGGCTCCGGGCGCCCTCCGCCGGCGTTGGCGGGGGGCGGCGTCGGTGGCGGTGGTGGGGGAAGCCGGCCCGTCAGGAGGGGAGGCGCAACGCGAGCAGCTGGCGGTGCAGCCGCTGCCTGCAGAACTGGTAGAACTCCGTCTCGCGCGTGAAGTTGGCGCGCACCAAATCCTTCACCTCCTCGCGCACCGGCGGTTTGAACATGTTGCGATTTATGCGGATGAAGCGCTCCATCTCACCTGCAACATGTTTTCAAAATGGAAGCCGTAGAAATAAAGGTTTGCGGTAATAAACAGCTATAAAAATCTGGTGACAGGATGTACGAGGGGTTGTCACAAATTTGTATTTATCACCTCGAAAAAATAAAGTTGCGTAATTGTTTGGAGGTACATGTCTGCAGTCTTGATACACATTGCAATCCTTGTATCACGGTACCGCAGTTCGTCACGAAACGAGCCAAAACAAAATGGCGTAGCCATGGGCTTCCCCAGAGACTTATTCGGGAAAGAGTAAGATTATAGAACTGGCATATCTTACGGTTGCGTACCTCAAGCGGTAAAAACTGAACTCCTGTGGGAACATTTTGTTCTCAGTCTCTCTGTCTGTTCCTCCATCTGTGATGATCACTTTTTCTCAAAAACGGTTTGAAGTGTCAAGTTGGAGATTATGCCAAATACTAAGGTCTGCGGTTTTTTGGCGATGTAAAAAAAAAATTAAGCTTCTTAGTCAATGCAATCAAAAGTTATGCACTTGTTCGATTTTATTATATAATTGATTCGGTAAGTTTGAAAACGTCTTCTGCCTAAAAACTAATGCTGACAGGATGTAACAAAACTTGCTTAATCTCTGACAGCTGATAGTCATCGACTACTGTACATTACTTTGATGTCTAAAGATTATTTTGATATCTAAAGAATAAGCATATTTCAGTAGCACATCCAAAGCACAACTTTAATATTATTAGCACAAATATGCGTGCCACCGTTTTATTTCAACAGCCTTAAATTCTCATATGATTAATCCAACGAGTTAAAATGTATCTAGAAAATATTCACAGACAGACTATTCACATTCTATTAATGTTAGGTTGCCACTGAAAGTTAAAAATCTAAAATTTAATATGGAACGATTGAGAAAATTCTGTTGAATATCTTCAAAAGTAACCAGCAAGATATGTCAGAATGAAGTTCCTCGAAGTGGAGAAACAGAGAATAAATAAATACAAAAACACTTTTTCCACTTTGATGATACTTTGTTTGTCCACATAATTTGGTAGCTGATTGTGTTAAAGGATTTATTATATTATTTTCATGATTTCTATTTCTTTCATTTAAACTGGCTTAACTAAAGCTGAGCAAAGTGTATTTTATAAGCTACATTTTTTGGGTTGATTGGCTGAAGTGTAAGTTGGGGCCAGTATACAACAAGGTGACTATGGAAAATCTCCCAAAATCAACCACAAACTGACTATAGCCCGCGTCACGTAGGACGGGGCTTGCGCGCATACAGGCGGAGCGGAAAGGAAGCGCGAGGGAATGCGAAACGCGCGGGAAAAGTCCACGTGGCGAACTGCGTTGCTGCGAACAACATCAGTCTCGTTTGCCTATGGTACATCGCATTATACGTTCAAATCTATGAAGGGAATAGTGGATATTAAAATTAATTTCGATCAATTGTCATAAGAGAAATATTAGTTCACGTCTTGACGATGTTGCGTCCACTGTTCCACAGATTTACTCTGCACGACACCGGGAGTCGCGAACAGCTGACGCAGTTTTGTGGAGACGTGAAGTACAATTTTTCTCAAAATGACAATTGTCTAATGACAAGATCATTGAAGCTGCTTGCTATAATTATCATTTATTGCGATTTGAACTGTATTATAAGTAAAAATTTAATACATAACAAAATTACCTTCAAGCACAAACCGAAATAATCATATTTACTTGAGAACCACTTATAATCAACAGAATTTTTAAAAATGTGTAAGTCGTGTGTATGGATGTGTTTGGCTCTAGTTAAGTGTAATCACTGTGCGTAAAAAAGAACTAGTGGTAGAAAAGACTAATGTAAAAATGGAAATGTCGTGTGGCTAGGGCCTCCCGTCGGGTAGACCGTTCGCCTGGTGCAGGTCTTTAAGACTAATGTAAAAGACAATCGTAAAAATGGTCAGTAAGTTGTCATGTTTTTCGCTGTAAATGGGCATTATGAGTGTAAACTAACTCGTTAGACATTACAATGAGAGACTGCATTTATAATCCATTGAACAAGCAAACAGTTAACCATCATCCGAATAACTCCAGGTAATGCTGACCCATAACATCGAAAACCACCAATACTTCGACAAGTAAGAGTTATACTGTCATTTCAGGGCCTCATCTTGTTCGTGCCTTGCAAATGACAGGGGTTTACGTGTGGAAATGTCGGACTTCTGACGAATTTATCCAGTTGCATTCTCTCATGTTATTAGATCATACAACATGGTGGGATAAGCTTAACTTATAATGAGTGTGATGGGTAAACATATATTAGGCACACCACGAATGTAGTGGTGTGGACATGTTGGGAATATGGGTCTCACAGGGAGCGTGCAAGGGATAAGTCCCTGCAGGGGCACTACCCTCTGTGACCTTGGTGGCTCAGATGGATAGAGCGTCTGCCATGTAAGCAGGAGATCCCGGGTTCGAGTCCTGGTCGGGGCACACATTTTCAACATGTCCCCAATTATGTGTATCAGCGCCTGTTTGCAGCTAGGGTTTTCATTCTAGAGAAGCTGCACGGTCATCAATGGTATCTGTTCTTTCGGGAACAGATACTACCTTCATATATAGCTTAACTTATGTTTGGGCAATATGTTGAGCATAATTCAAAGGATACAAAGTCCTAAACAAAAAGGCTAGGAAGTTCTAATTATTGTGTATGCAACTGATAAGTTGACAAACACATTGTTTAAAGCGCGAGTCTTTAAAACTAAGAAATATGATTACTTTGTTCCAAGGTCTACATCGTAACTTCTATTTGAGTCTGTTTCCGAACAATATGATTGTAAATTTACGATGATAGGTTAAAGGCTTATATCCCTCAGCAGTTCCCTGTCAAATTCTTCTTTCTGAAGCTTCTCAGCATGCCACACAGACTGTGCCCACGTTATAGGTGGGATATTTTCTTTCCCCTCACGCACAAGAGATTCAGTGTACGTTATCTTGAATGTTTTTTTTTTCTCCCATATAGCCTTAACCCTTTGCCCAAATTAATTCCATGGGGCTACAATCCTAGTAGAAGTTCCAAGGAAGTGGCCTGCCAACATACCGTAAGCCAAAGTGCGATTATGCGTATCCTACATGACAACCGCTACTATCCCTATCACCTGCAACGAGTGCAAAGATTATCAGCAAAGGCTTTCCCTCTACAGCAAGGATTTTGTAGATGGTTTATGCACGAGACCAACACAGTTATGGGATTTCTGTCATAAGTCCTCTTTACCGACAAAGCAACTTTTACCAGAACCGATATCATCAATATGTGGGCTACAGTCATCGGGGTACTGTTGAGGCTTCTCATCAGCATCGGTTCAGCACCGATGTGTGGGCAGGGATTATTGGCGACCACATACTCGGACTGGTTATTATTCCTGCTGAATACTCTGCCTACGCTCGTTGAGAATGTGCCTTTACCGATGCGACAGGTTATGTGGTTTCTGCGTGATAGTGTAGCACTCCACTTCCGCATTACAGTTCGCCAACACTTCAACATCATCTTCCTCGGATGTTGTGTAGAAAGCGGAGGCCCTGTAGCATGGTCTGCTAGATGATGGGACTTAAAATGGTTCAAATGGCTCTGAGCACTATGGGACTTAACATCTACGGTCATCAGTCCCCTAGAACTTAGAACTACTTAAACGTAACAAACCTAAGGACAGCACACAACACCCAGCCATCACGAGGCAGAGAAAATCCCTGACCCCGCCGGGAATCGAACCGGGAACCCGGGCGTGGGAAGCGAGAACGCTACCGCACGACCACGAGATGCGGGCATGATGGGACTTAAACCCTCTGGATTTTTACCTCTGGGAGCATCTGCAAAGCATTGTGTGCAGACCCTTCAACAGCGTGCCTGTGATGTCTGTGACGCTATCCAGAGAGAGACCGGAACCTGCGAAAGAGTGCGGCAATCCATGGTGCCATTTGTGAATGCGTGCACTGCGTTCCACGGAAGCCAACATCTGTTGTGATATGGATACCATAAAGGTCTGTACTGTGTTCCGGGACGATTTGTTGTTGTTGCACGCTCACTGTCCATTTCCAGACACTTGTTCATATGATCTTTTTTCTTTCGTTTTCAGTCAGGAATCCGTCCCTGCAGTTTGCCGGTTTTATTAATGTTCAGCTTGAATTTGCTTAGCAAGAGTGACACGATACAAATTGTATAATATCTGATTGATCAACAGTAAATACTCAGTTTTGAGGACAAAGATGTGGAGCAAAAATGAAAAAATTTCAAAAGCACCGTTCCGAGCAAGGTCTTAAAGGATGCGAAACGCCCACTGTGGTTTAATAGCGGTGTTAGAAAACTGCTACGTAAACAAAGAGATCTTCATCACAGGTTCAAGATAAATCAAAACCTAGCTGAGAAAAGTTGAACGACGCGAAAATGATCACAAGGAGAAAATGAGAGAAGCATTCAATCTTTGACAGCAAAATTATGTCAACCGATCTGAGTAAAAACACTGAGATGTTTTGGTCATATTTAAAAATCAGTAAGCTATTCGAAAACGTCTATTCAGTCACTCAGTGACCATACAGGCACGGAAACGGAAGATAACAGAGAGAATGCCGAAATACTAAATTCGGTCTTCTGAAATTGTTTCATCGCCGAAGACTGTTACACGTTCCGTCTGTCGTCGTACGAACGCCGAAATGGCATATATTGCGGTAACCGATCAAAATGGCTCTGAGCACTATGGGACTCAACTTCTAAGGTCATCAGTCCCCTAGAACTTAGAACTACTTAAACCTAACTAACCTAAAGACATCACACACACCCATGCCCGAGGCAGGATTCGAACCTGCGACCGTAGCGGTCTCGCGGGTCCAGACTGTAGCGCCTAGAACCGCACGGCCACTCCGGCCGGCGGTAACTGATCGCGGAGTAGAAATGGTACTACAATCGCTTAGTAGTGGAAAGGCAACAGGACTGGATGAGACACCTATGAGAAAGAACTTGCTTCCCTTTTAGCAGCAGTTTATCATAGATCGATGGAGCAAATAAGGATACCTAGCGACTGGAAAAAGGCTCAAGTCATTCCGTTTTCGAGAACAGTCGTAGGGCAGATGCACATAATTATAGACCTATATCATTTTACGTCAATCTATTGTACAATTATGTAACAAGTTTTATGCTCAAGAATTATGACGTTTTTGGAGGCTGAAAACCTCCTCTATAAAAATCAACATGGGTTATGAAAGCGGAGATCCTGCGAAACTGTTCTTCCATGAGATCCATTGCGCTGTAGACAACGAAGCAGAGGCTGGCGCCGTGTTCTTTGACTTCAGGAAGGCATTTGACACCATCCCGCAAGAACTTATCATTATCGGACCACATTTTTCGTCTGGATTTAAGACTTCCTAGCCTGTGAAACCCAACAAGTCGTCCTTAACGGAACAGAATCGACAGATGTAAAGACAATTTCCGGAGTAGCCCAAGGAAGTTACTATTTACAGTGTGTATAAATAATATAGTAGAATGCGTCGGAATCTCTTTAAATACTGTTTGCAGATGATGTGGTTGTCTATAGGAAAATAGCAGCGCCAGGCAGGAGACAGTATCAATTTGCCGAATGACCTGCAGAGGATTGATATATGATGTAGGCTCTGGCAATTGACACTGAACGCAAATACACACATCAAAAAAAGTTTTGCATCACCTCGGTTCCGACAGTTCCGGAACCTGTACAGAAAATTGGGATAGAGATCGACTTAAACATCATTTCCGCCCTTTTTATTGCTCATGAAAACCACACATTGCATGTTGTACCACCTTACAGCGAGACCTTCAGAGATGGTGGTCCAAATTGCTGTACACACCAGTACCTCTAATGCCCAGTAGCACGTGCAAGAGGATGTGCTACTGGGTATCCTCTTCCATGCCTGTATTCGTCGTGGCATACTATCCACAAGTCCATCAAGGCACTGTTGGTCCAGATTGTTCCACACCTCAACGGCGATTCGGCGTAGATCCCTCAAAGTGGTTGATGGGTCACGTCGTCATAAAGAGCCCTTTTCAGTCTATCCCAGGCATGTTCGATAGGGTTCATGTCTGGAGAACATGCTGGTCACTGTAGTCGAGCGATGTCGTTATCCTGAAGGAAGTCATTACAAGATGTGCACGATGGGGGCGCGAATTGTCGTCCATGAAGACGATTGCCTCGCCATTATGCTGCCGATATGGTTGCACTATCGGTCGGAGGATGGCATTCACATATCGTACAGCCGTTATGGCGCCTTCCATGACCACCAGCGGCGTGCGTCGGCCCCACGTAATGCCACCCCAAAACAGCAGGAAACCTCAACCTTGCTGCACTCGGTGGACAATGTGTCTAAGGCGTTCAGCCTGACCGGGTTGCCTTCAGACACGTCTCCGACGATTGTCTGGTTAAAGGCATATGCGACACTCATCGGTGAAGAGAACGTGATGCCAGTCCTGAGCGGTCCATTCGGCATGTTGTTGGGCCCATCTGTACCGCGCTGCATGGTGTCGTGGTTGCAAAGATGGACCTCGCCATTGACGTCGGGAGTGAAGAACCGCATCATGCAGCCTATCGCGGACAGTTTGAGTCATACCACAACGTCCTGTGGCTGCACGAAAAGCATTATTCAACATGGTGGCATTGCTTTTAAGGTTCCTCCGACCCGTAATCCGTAGGTAGCGGCCATCCACTGCAGTAGTAGTCCTTGGGCGGCCTGAGCGAGGCATGTCATCGACAGTTCCTGTCTCTCTGTATTTCCTCCATGTCAGAGCGACGTCGCTTTGGTTCACTCTGAGACGCCTGGACACTTCTCTTGTTGAGACCCCTTCCTGACACAAAGTATCAATGCGGACGGGATCGAACCGCGGTATTGACCGTCTAGGCATGGTTGAGCTACAGACAACACTAGCTGTGTACCTCCTTCCTCGTGGAATGACTGGAACTGATCAGCTGTCGGACCTCCTCCGTCTAAGAGGTTGATGCATGGTTGTTTACCTCTTTGGGTAGTGACATCTCAAAAGGACTGTGTCTGTGATACAATACCCACAGTTAATGTCTGTCTTCAGGAGTTCTGGGAACCGGGATGATGCAAAATTTTTTTTGATGTGTGTAAATGGAACATCAACTGCAGTATTGATGACGACCTGCTAAAAACAGTATGTACCTCAAAATATCTAGGAGTAATTATCCAGAGCGACCTTGAGTAGAATGACCACATAAACTAATAGTAGGAAAAGCAGATGGCCGGCAATTTCACGGAAGGAATCTGAATGAAATGCAACTCATCCACGAAGGAAGTTACTTGTAAGGCGCTTGTTTGACCGATTCTTGAATCCTGTTCATCAATATGGGATCCTTTCCTGGTAGGATTGACAGAAGAGATGGAGAAGATACAACGAGGAGGTATGTTTCGTCCCTGGATCTCTTAGTCGGTGCGAGAGCGTTACAGAGGTGCTCAACAAGCTCCAGTGGCACACGTTACAAGAGAGGCGTTGTGCATCACAGCGAGGTTTACTATTGAAATTTCGCGAGAAGACTTTTCGCAAAGAGTCGAGCAACATGTTACTTCCTTCTACATACATCTCACTGCCAAGATCACGACGAGAAAATTCGAGAAATTAGAGCTAATACAGCGGCTACCGACAATCATTATCCCAACGCCACATTCGCGATTGGAAGATGGAAAGGTGATCAGGTAGTGGTACCAGAAATAACCCCTGCCGCACACCGTTACGTGGTTTGCGGAGTGTTATGTAGATTTAGATGAATGGAAGTTTGGTATTTTAGTAAAGTCAGACTACCACTGTGTTAAGTAATCTTCCCATAACATTTTTTTCCGAAAAAGAGTAATGACATCTAATAGAAATGTTTGACAGCAGTTAAGAAGGAATCAAATCTGGAAAAGATATTTGCTGGTCTGGAGAAGAGCGAGAACTAATAGGGCAATGTTAGTAAAGGAAACGGAAGACAGAAAACGGAAATGGGTAGGCATGACTAAAGCACGCACGTATAGCATAAACAATGTGGCAGAGATACTGGTTCGCAGTTGGATAGCTAGTCGAGAAAGAGTCTACATCGAAGATAACAGGTAAAGTTTTAATATCCCTTTGAAAGCAGCTTGGTTTAGGGTAAGAAGCAAGCTACAGTTTAGTCTCTTCCAGAGTCAGATGAAAAGGAGAAGGAGATGGAGAGAGATTTAGTGTTGTGCATAGTGCAAGTATCAGATCTTTTATTGTAGTAATGGATACGTGACATGCGAGGAGAGGTAATGAAGACACCAAAGACTAAGCAAAACCTAAAGAAAATGGAAAGTATGAAAATCCTGTCGCCTATCCAGTCGCATCCCACCTAACTGAGCATAGCCTTTCGAAGGTAATCAGTAAGAAGAATCGCTTTTGCGTCCTATATAATCTGGCCATAACCTCTTTTACAGATTAAACTGACTTATCCGTTTTGCATGCCCAAATGCCCGCACATAGGACACATCATGATATTTTTTAACCTTTTGCAGAAATTTTTTAATGCTAGTCATCGAAAAAAAAGAAGCACCACAGCGTGCAGTCATTGATAGAAAGTTGGTTGGGAAATAGGTGCAGTAGTATGAACAATGACTCATCTAGTCTTCTGAAAGAAGCCATGTTCTGGGGCTATCTTTCGTAACAAGAATGTACCGCTTTTCGTGGCGTGGCGGTCTTACCTGAGAGCCAATTGTTGAAAATGACACAGCAGTTTCTGTTCACAACCTGGACTGTCGCCCCCATTCACCCATATCACATTGCTTACGCTGTGTGTTACAGAATAACTGTATGAAAGGGAATGTTTTTGATTGAAGAAGTGCCACGCTGACTACAATCACTTGCAACGAAATTTGTGTCTATAAAAACGATGAAATTACTCAGGAAGTGAGTTATACCTCTGGACATCTCTGTACAGTAGACGGTTCCATTTGACGCTATAATACTTCGTCATATGTGTGGCGATGTTTAATCACGTAGCATACCTGTATGTAAGTTTTCAAGAAATGTTTCACTTTATCATGTTGTAGAAGTTTAAAATACTGTATGTAATGTTTCAAGAAATGTTCCACTTTATAATGTGGTAACGGTTTAAAATACGTATTTGGACTATAAGATTTGAAAATAAGCAATAGTTTTCCTAGCATCTCTATTACGTGTATGTTATGAAATAATTTTTGTGGATTTCGAAATCTGTTAGCTATTTTCGAAATAGCTGTTCAATAAAGTTTCTTCCTGCTGAAGGTGTTGCAGGTCGATGCGGTATCAGTGAATAAGTATGTCAGGAGTGACAACGCATTACCTATTGGAATCGTTGATAATATCACAACGGTAATACATCTACGGCCGACGAATGCAACGATCGCTCGATGTTAAGCAACAGTTCGAAAGTGGTTCTATGAATCCTCTGCCAAACGCTTAAGCGTGAATTGCAAAGTGGTCACGTAGATGTATAGTGGACAGTGGCAGATAGAAAGCGTAGATGTGATTCGAAAGAGTCGTATCATCCGACTGAAGACAACGTATGACTGACATTTCAGCAAACTCACTGTGACCATACGATGTGTTGGTGTTAAGAACTGGGACGCGATTATAGTCCTAATAGAGATCTTACTAACAAGACAGACCTCAACTTGAGAGGAGTATAAGATCGTGCGGCAAGCATGTTTGCGTTCCAAGTCGATCTGTGTAATATACAGGCACTTGCTGGAACTTGCGTGTGTGCGATCACGATTACAGTACGGGCCGAGGTGGTGGATCCACGATGGTTTCGTCCTTCCTATGAACTGGAATGTCAGCTATTCCGTTTACATTGGGAGAAGCACGTAGTAAAGTGAAACATTTCTTTCCTGAAAGATGAGGACCATGTCGTAATTAAAGATCTGCTGACCATCAGAGCAATTTAGTAATTGCCATTGAAGAATTGAAATTTCCCAGTATTGTAGTACATTTTCCAGTTCAAAAAATGGCTCTGAGCACTATGGGATTTAACTGCTGAGGTCATCAGTCCCCTAGAACTTAGAACTACTTAAACCTAACTAACCTAAGGACATCACACACATCCATGCCGGAGGCAGGATTCGAACCTGCGACCGTAGCGGTCGCGCGGTTCCAGACTGTAGCGCCTAGAACCGCTCGGCCACTCCGGCCGGCTTTTCCAGTTCAGAAGAGGTACAAGAGATGGGAGCATTGTCTCATACAGTCGTACTGGTATCTTAAAAGAGGATTTCGCCAATCGTGTCAGATTTGGACGAAATGTCGCATTGATAATCGTTTTGATTAAAAGAAATTGCACCAATTCCAGCTTTTCGTTCACCTCTTCGACGTTTTTGAGAAAATCTACGCACACTTGGCGATCAGTTCATGTGGGCCAATGGTGGGGTTTCATTCAAGTCAATTTTGACGATTTTTTGAATGTGTAATATTGTTTATCACTGAGGAATCAGCATTCAAATATCTTAAGTAGATTAATTCATTTCATACGGAAGAAATTGTAAATACTGACATACTTTTATTTGATTAGCAGTTAATATTGATTTCACGAAATCATTATATACCGGTACTACGAATCTGAAGTAGTGAATAAAACAAAAACCTGCATTATAGAATGAACTAATTCCACCCGCACGTTTTGCATTTCGAAATGGTTCGGCTGGAACTTGTCGTGAAAGCAGCAACAAAGCAAATGAATGGCTCGCATTAGTTCTTCCATATCAAATGAATAAAACTATGATACTGAAACGTTGTTTTTTTTGTTAAAAATATTTCATGTAGGGATTTGAATCTGAATCCGCATATCCGGAGTAAGACACATTCACCTCTATTCCACGGAATCTGCTTAACGAGAGGGTACAGTCATTACAGCTGATGCACAGAATTTCTACAAAACTGAATTATTGAGTTAAAACCCAGAATATGGGTAGTTTCCCTCTAATGGACTTCTGTGCGAAATTTTATCCAACTGCGTGACGCACAATAGGCTACATCTCCTTGTTCGTTGCATCAACGCAAGCCATCATTGTGTGGATAAAATGCTGCAGTCCATAGTTCTGGTGCGACACTGTAATAAGATACTAATGGGCCACATACAGGCTAGTCTGCTCAGGACTCTCTCTTTCATATTCAACCCTTACACGGTCTATCTGTTTCGAGACCATACCACCTGCCGAGAATGCTGAATCAAATAAACGTGGATTCTACTGCTGGAAAATGACGAACCTGTCTGAAAAAGTGAGCTTTAATGTTGCAATTGTTTTGCTGTGTTACGTTCGTGGTCACAAAGTCACCAGTCAGTTCCATAGTGAATAAGAAAAAAAAGTCTCCTCAGGAAAAAAATTTGGTTTTATGTAAAACCGATGTTCCTAGTGAATTTACGACATAATTCGCAACTGGTGCTTAAATGAAGTGGAAGTAATGAAGTCAATTCAATTGCCTTTCAAATAACAGACAAGGATAAAAATTTTCAGACTGCTTGGTTTTCCGCAACGGTTGCAGTCTTGTTCGCAGCATTATTTTAATTACCTGCGATAGCACAGGGGTAATTCGTTGAAATTCCCACAGTGCACAGCAGGATGCAATTACTAGCCACAGTTATAATTATCCTTATGAACTTCATTCTCAACGGTATGTTGCTCTCGTTCCGGAAGTCTGATATCTGTTGCCTCCTTACGGTGGTCATTAACTTTCGAGTCATTTTCAAAGATATTTACGGTTCCTAAACAACCCTTGGTAAAATAAAATTCAAGAGAATGACTTGGTGGAACATGTGAAAATTTTGAAAAGAAAGGAACGATCACAGAGCTTAAAAATTTAAGATGATGTACTTTATAAAACAGTTATGAAAGCTACAGACACGACAAAAGTCAATTACAAATACGTAACGCAATGCTAACTACCAACTACAGAAAGAATTCGAGAGCCTCATCTATGACCATCGTCAAAATTTAAGGTCTTCGAATGTTTGTTACACGTTAAAACTGTTTGTCTTATCGCCTACTTAGTATTCTTTCTTTCGCTACTGCCTTTATCCCGTATTGGACGCAGGGTCGGCAGGGTTAAGGACGGATTTGGCATGGTTAAGTTAAGGGGTGGCCGGATGCCCTTCCTGCCGCCATCCCTTACCCCCTGGGACGGAAGTAGTGTACCCCAGCTGTCTGCTACTAGTGTAAATCTTGAAAGAGTGTGAATGTGTTTCAAATGTCTGCGAGTCGTGTAACTGAGGCGGGACGAGGGGACCAGCCCGGTATTCATCTAGTAGGATGCGGGAAACCACCTAAAAACCACATCCAGGCTGCCCAGCACGCCTATCCTGGCGGGTTATCGCCTACTTTGTATGACTGGAGTAAATAGGCAGCTAAATTATTCTCACGGCATCGTACCTCTTATCTCATCCTCAGCTACTTCCTCCTGCATTTCCATACGGTCGTCTTCAAATTTACATCCTTTCTATAGACATTCATACTTTACAGTTTAGCATTTCTCCTCTACCCATGCCTGCTTTGCCAATTTGCATTTCCCACCAGTCTGAGTTTTAGATGTTTGTATTGACCTTTCCTGCTTCATTTCCTTTTTTTTTATAATTTGCCTTTGCATTTAGTTAAACTCCTTATGTCATGAGTGATCCGGGGATTTCTGCTGGCCCCCCTATTTTCGGAAGACAATATAAGCTATTCAAAAGCGGTACTATAGAAAAATGCTGAAGATTAGATGAGAAAATCGAAATAATGAAGAGGTAATGAATCGAATCGAAGAGGAAGGAAATTTATGGCACAACTTTGCTAAGAGAAGGAGTTGATTGGCAGGTCACATCGTGAGACATCAAGGAATTGTTCATTTGGGGAACGGGGGGGGGGGGGGGGTTAAAATTTTAGAACGAAATCAAGGCTTGACTACAGTAGACAAGTTCGAACGAATAAGAAGACAGGAGGGGCAGTCATAAATTTTTAATTATCGTTTCGAAAAAGTAAAGCTACGTAATCAACTTTTTTGTTTATTTGCGGGTATGTGCCTGCAGTGCAGGTACACAATGAAATCTCAGTACCGTAGCATGCCGTCCGAGGAGCCAAAAGAAAATATCGCAGGCCATTGACAAAGGCAACAATGCTACATTTATCCAAGCAGGCTAGTGTGACTGGACTGCAACAATATACCCTCATACGGCACAGTTGACAGTGCAAACGTTTCCTGTGTGGTCAGATAAGTCTGAATGACGAAGAACGATGTTAGCACACCATTTGTGAAGAAACGGGAATCATGAGAGAAGAGGAGGCGCTGGTTTTCGAAGCCCGGCGTGTCATAATTGAGGCAGTTGTGGAAAAAGCCATAGATCAGTTTTAGTCTTCTTGCAAAGCGGAGTTTTTGCAGCTGTGTTAGGCCAATCCAAATCCTTAAGCGCCTAATCTCCGTGGACGAGTACCGTTACTGTGACTCCGAGAAAAGGGAGCAAAAGAACCAGTTGAAACGAGTGGAGTTACCACCGTTGAAAAAGGGCGAAGAGCCAACCGTCATCGGCCATGATGATGCTGAGTGTTTTTTGGACTGCCATGACGTGGTGCTAACAGATTATGCTCGAAAGGAGAAGTCTGTCACATGAACATGCTACTAAAATCTCCTATCGAGGTTATGGGAGGCTGTCAAGACGCACTGTCGCGAGAAGCTGTCTGAAGGTGTGCTTGCGACCTACGGCAACGGTCCAGCTCGTTCTGCACATGACAGCAATACACGCTGCTTCTCTTAAAGACATTACTAAAACAAGCCACTTAAAAAGTGGCCACACAGGGGAAACGAAACTTCGTTGCTGTGGCCCTGACGTCAGCTAATAATGTGTGTAGTGTTACTTTATGAAGCAGCGTGTGTGCACTGACTTAAGAGTGAGAACTGAATGAACAGTGTAGCACTAGCCTGTTACATTATTAAAATAATCTCTTTACAAAACGGTATTGTACACATGGGATAAACTGAATGATGTAGCACAGTTTTAAAGAGACTGGAGCTTCCAATTTTCATCCGGCCATCCTGATTTAACCTTCCGACAACAAGGTGGAATTTCAGGACACATGTCACATGACCGTGTCGTTGATGACACGTAGATAAAAAACAGTTTTCTTCTTATAAATCGGGTTCATTTGGTTTACACACATAACATACACTAGCGCTGTTTTCTGTGCAAACGAAAACAGAGGAGACGTATCGGATGCGTTACCACTTTGTGGTAGGAAGGTTAAGTTTTACGTGATTTCTCTAAATCACTTCAAGCAAATGCCGGTATGGTTCATACAATAAGGCCACGGCCACGGCCGACCATCTGTCCCATCCTTAAACTCGATCCGTAAGTACTTGTATTACGTTATTTCCATTGTTCTTAAATTGTAATACCAAGACATGTCTAGTATTCTTGCAAAAGTGATCTACGGATGAGTGAATATACTGCTACTACCGCTTCTTTAGAATTTCGAAATATGTCGCATTCTTGTATTTTCCTGAAATGGTACTCGGTAACTTCTACCCTGTTCCTCGGATGAAGAAACCACTGGGTGTCAGGCACTTCCAGAATAACGGCGATATGATTTTCGAGGTGGAACTCTACCCGAACAGCCGGAAGTGCAGGCTTCCACAAGCAAAGTTTGCACCACGTGATCCAGCTTTGGGAAAAATGTACCGCATTAACGGGTCGATGTGAAATACAAAGATTCATGGTCACAGCTCGATGTTTTCGAGTTGATAAATATAAAATGACTACCGTCATGATTGCACAGTGTGGGCTAGAACGGAGCGATGTAACAAAGTAGTCTACGGACTAAAGATAACAACAACACGAAAGCATAGCGCCAATGATTTTTCCTCTCACACCCTCTGCGAATAGATTAGAGAAGGGAATGGTGCAAAGTATCCTCCGCGTGGCGGAGTAAGCAGATAAAGTGTGCGCGCTTACCCCAGTAGACGTCGGCGGCGCCGCGGAAGAAGCGCGGCACGTAGTGCTCGAGCACGGCCAGCGTCGTGTTGAGCTCCTCGAGCACGCCCACGACGGCGTAGTGGCGCTCCACAGCGCGCTTCGCCAGCTGCAGGGCGCCCACCGTGTTGAACGGCCTGCGCACACACACACCGCAGTTAACGGCCTGCCAGGCGCCGCAGCAGTATTGTAAAACGCTCTCTTTCCTAGCGTTTATCCCATCGTGAGGGGGCAAGGTCGTTTCAACCCTCGGCTTACCACAAATTCTGTATAGTGTTGCCTACCAGCCGCGCCTCTCAGACCCGTGCTGGTATACAGACATAAATTGGCATTGTTTTGACCACTTATGATGTAAATTACTTTTGAGGTATAATACTTTTAAAAGAATTTTATTTATTTAACAATATTATGAAAAGTAAAGTTGCTACTCACCATGTAGTGGAGATGCAGAGTCGCAGATAGACAACAAAAAGATTGTCAGCAATAAAGCTTTCGGCCAGTAAGGCCAACACACACACACACACACACACACACACACACACACACACACTCACTCACGCAAACACATCTCACACACACGTGACTGCAGTCTCAGCCATCTGCGGCTTCAGTTGCCTGGGACTAGAGTCACGTGTGTGTGAGTTGCGTTCGCGTGAGTGTGTGTGTGTGTGTGTGTGTGTGTGTGTGTGTGTGTGTGTGTGTATGTCTGTTGTCTATTTTCGATGAAGGCCTTACTGGTCGAAAGTTTTGTTTCAAAAAATGTGTGTGAAATCTTATGGGACTTAACTGCTAAGGTCATCAGTTCCTAAGCTTACATACTACTTAACCTAAATTATCCTAAAGACAAACACACACACCCATGCCCGAGGGAGGCCTCGAACCTCCGCTGGGACCATCCGCACAGTCCATCACTGTAGCGCCCCAGACCGCTCGGCTAATCCCGTGCGGCGAAAGTTTTATTTGTGGCAGTCTTTTTGTTGTGCCTTTCTGCGACTCAGCATCTCCGCTATATGATGAGTAGCAACTTTTCTTTTCATAATATTGTTACATTTCACACTGTATTTTCCACTGTTTGATTGTATTTATTCAAAATTTACATTTTAAAAAACACAATTTTTATACTTTTACTGATGGCTTTTATTCTTATTGCAAATTTGCGCAGGAATTACAGACAATAGCAGACTGTTCCGAGCACTCAGGTTTGGTGCACTTTTAACATGTAATTTGACTTTTCCTGTCTTCCTTCTCTACACACTATGCGCATCTTCTCCTTTTCTTAGCTGATGATCTCACTGCCTTTCCTGGACTCGGTGTAAGTAATGAAATCATTGATTTCTTTACCCCTGCTAGTTGCTTTCCCAAATTGATGATGAAAGTTCGACGGCTTATTTTTTTTATTGGTAACCATCAACATCCAAATTAAGTATGCATTCATTAAACTTACATCGATCATGTTAAAGAAAAACACCAATGGCAAGCGCCCTGTTTTTCCCTTTGCACTGTAGCATCGCGTCTTCTGGTTGATGATGTCAATGTCCCCCTTTGTGACACCGAAAGTTGTTATAACCCCAGGCTTTTTTACTTGTGATGATGACACCACTGGTCGCTCATGAAGAGAGCTGTAATAACTTTTTTTTTTTTTCTTATGAATCTTAGGAACATAAGAGGCTATCATCACATCTGGTCGAAAACCAAATAATATAGAGTATACTTCACGTCCTTTAGATGTAATAAAGTGGGCAGGTAGTTCACCCTTGTGTCCCCTGATAGTACCGACTAGTGTCAGATATTCTGAACACAAATGATGAGCTAAATCCAGAGATGTAAAAAAAAAAAAATTATAACAGGTGATATTACATCCAGACTTTTCAAGTTCAGTCACCAGGGTCTTCGCAACATTCTCTCCAAGTCGTATGGCTCTGGTTTCTTCCTGCTTTCCCAAACACACTTTCACCTTCCAGCAGTAGCTTGTCGCACTGTCACAAATTGCCCAGAACTTTATTCCGTATCTGCCAAGTTTTAATAGAATGCACTGTCGAATGGACAGCGACCTCGAAATGTCACCAACTGGGCATCCACGGTCATGCACCGTATTGGAATGTAGGCATCCCTAAGGGAAATTTCCCACATCTCAAAAACTTCTCTCATTGTTTCAGATTTGTCACTTGACCTATGTTCACGTCGAGCTACTGCGTTGTCAAAGCGCAACACCCTCATAATAGCATGGAAGCCGTTGCGAGACATAATTTCATTGAATAGTGATCAGCCATTCTCAACACTCCAAAGCTAAATGATATTTTCATTTCTTGACTTGTAAACTCAGTCAGGATCAGAAAACCAAGAAACTTTTCCATTTCATGAATATGTATATCAACTCAGTCCTCGTAAACGATTCGATCTTCCCTGTTGGTCCATATACTCACTTTCTCAATGAGGGGTACACGAAAGAACAACACAAAACAAGATTCTTCATGATCACACTTCCTGGTCTTCTTTCAGTACACCCTTTTTGCTCCGCCTACCAGAAATTCCAGCTTGATGAGCTGTAGCCCATATTTCATTCCCATTGCGTGAAAACAATAAGGCGCACTCAACAGAATTTCCGGTAAATTGTTCATGGTTAAGAGGTTCTTCATGATCATCATCTTCGTGTAGTTCTACCTCATTATCATCATCAGTGGAAGATTCACGTTCTCTAGATGTGTTTTCAGAATCAGAAGACTTCTCCAACAATTCCCTTATCTCCTCGTCTGATAGTCCTCTTCTCCGTAACATTTTTCAGTTTGAGAACAGACAACCTTTATGAAATAATGCACCGGAATAAACATCTGCTTATCACAAGGAAGACTGTTGAATACTGAAAGAATAACAGCACGAGTCAACAGTGGCAAATGACGTAACAGACGCTGCGCAGACAGACATGTGGTTGTTGAAAAATTTTTCCTAATCGCACGGGCCTGCGATGGCTGTACGGGAGGAAACGTGCACCAACACTTTAGCACAAAGCCATAGTTAAATTTTTATGATTTTTTCCCAAAATTATGGCAAACTTGAAAATTAGGAAAAGTCACAAAATTTCTTTGAAATAAAATATATAGTTACTAATAGAGAAGATATTAAACATCACGGACGGACCTTTTGAGGCCTGATGGTAGGTAAAGGGTTAGTAATATTTTAAAATTGTTTAATCGTTATTTATGCCGCTCCTATTGGAGGAAAGCTTTCAGTGACCATATTGCCACGTTTCAACAGTTTGATTAAACAATCTTAAAACTTAATGCAAAATAATTTAAGAGATTAAAGCAGATGTTTCTGTCGCGATTATTTTGGTGTGATGTAGCATATTTTCATAGAGAGGATGGTGTGATAGATGCTCCTGGTAGCTTTGGCTGGGGACAGGGATGTGGGAAATATGGGAGAAGATGTTATATGAAAAAGGATGTGGTCCGTATATGTCGGAAAAAACCGGTAGGTGGGATTAATGCATAAGAATATGACTGGGATGGAAGAGGACAAGGAAAGGGAGAGCTGGAGCCTTCATGGGGAGGGCTGGTTATGGTATGAAGGAAGGGTAGATTTTAGGTTTTAGTTAATGATCTGCAAGACGAAGGTGACTGAAATTACGCTGGAAAAGGACGGGAATTGTATAGAAATGAAAGTAAGGGCGGACGTATTGATACAGACACAGCAGCAGATCAGGTCTCTCAAGGATGGAAAAGACTTTAGGGTGTTCGGGCTGAAGTTTACTTGAGGTGTCGGAGATGCGAAGGTGTTCTAGGCGTTTGAGGTAGCGTGGAAGCTTTATAAAGTGGTGTAGGGTACGAGTGTGAGAACGTAATTGAATAAAGGAAACAAGGCGTCGTAGTGAGCGATAAAACTTGGAAGGAGCGATAGTCTGTGCTGCATCGGCGTAGGTAAGGTTGAGGCAGACGAGGGTTTCATTTGTGTGGATGATGGCCGTGAGATTGAAGGCCAGTTTTTGGACATTAGCAGTTTTAGCCTATTGCAGACTTTCTTTTCGGTGATTGCTAAGTGAGGGTTCCAGATTAATTTTGGATCGAAGGTTAGTCCAAAATATTTTAGAGTTTTAGTTAGCTGGATTGGACAGCTGTAGACTATCAGGAAAAATTTTCTGGGACACAATACTCAGGAGACTTTTTTTCCTATAATTGTTGCTTCGGTTTTTGCTGGGTTGATGGAAATGTATCACTGGCTGCATCTAGAAGTGAAGTTGTTGAAATGGAGTTGGGGGATTCGTTGGGATTAATAGAGGGTAGGATGGACTGCAAGGAGGATGATGACGTCAAAGATTTCACGATTTGGCAAATTTGTTTTATTTTAGCTCTGTGGCCTTCACATATGTAAGGAAGAGGACTTGACCTAAAATTGAACTCTATAGGACTCCTTTCGTGAGTTAACCCCTGTTAGCAAAATTTCATTCCTTCTAGAAATGCTTGAATTATTTAGTACAAGCTTTTACATTCTTTTTGTGAGGTGTGATTTAAACAAATTGTTCAAAATTATCAGTTCCATAAAATGTAAGATTTCTGTTGTAAATCATGATTGTCAGGATGATATGTCTTGGTGGCTGTATACTCACGTGCAAGCGTCGGCGTGTCCGCAGAAGAAGAGCGACTGTCTTCGATGGTCGCCTATGCCCTCCCGCGTCTCTCCCTCCAGATATCGGCATTCTCGGTCGCCGCGCAACACGCACGTCTCGAAGTCCTGCAATAGAAACACTGTCGATAACCACGCATTTTTTTCATTTCTAAGTCCTTGTACAGATATCGGAAGTATAGTCACCACCATCACTGATGATTAGCTAACTGTTCCCTGACTTGGTTTGGTTATATACACTATCTCCTTTTCTTAACTTGGCATCTACGGAAAATGTCGAAAGAAATCTTTCAGATTGTGTAGATGCCTAATGTGTACTCATTAGAAAAAACTGCAATAGCACAATGCCACAGAAGTGTGAGTAATCTCAAAGATGACCGACCTGCTGCCAATTTACAGAACTGTTCCAGAGTTCGTCTGAAGAAGTAGTAGATTAGGATTTTAGTTATCCTCACATAAGGCAATTCAGATGGAGAATCTGGCAGTAAATAATACTGCCCTATCCATTTCATTTGCAATGGTATGAGGAAATGCAGAAACTTTCCTTGCTAGGGGTCAGCAGCACGACCAAATTATTCCCCGACGATGCTGTCTTGGACAGGGATGGACGATTGCAATGCAATGCGGAAAGATTTGGAATAAATTTCTGCGTGATAGAATGACTGGAAGTTCGCTGTCAATTCTGATAAATCCAGGGTAATGCCTAAACGAAAGAGAAAAAATTTGACAGGATTCGATTACAAAATTAATGTAATGTAATGATTATAAAGAATCCGCCTCGAATGCAAACTGAAACCGGATGTTGACCTAGTTTTGGCGTTTATAACCACGCCTTCTTCGAAACACACTAAAACTACAAACTGCCTAAAGAGGCATGGTCCAAAATTAATACAGAACGCCCAAAAGGACAAAAGACTCGCACAAAATAATAACAAAACTGCATCGTTATAGATACCACTGAAGATGCCTTAAAGTAGTGAACTGTTTAGTCACTTCTACTGAGTCGATCGATTTTGGTGAAAATTTTCAGTTCAAATGGCAGTTCAAAGTCGAAAGACACTAACACGCTACGACCAATAGTTCCTTGCAAATGCGAACAGCCTTTTTTTATTTAGTATTAGACTACGTACAAAGGTCTTTTAAACGTCCTGTATTCTTACCGGAGATAGTACTAGAGGGAAAAAGGGCCTGTAAACTCGCGTCTGGAAACAAATACCTGTTGACGTATGGACCAGTCCATCATCTGATAGACAGATGTTACTTGACGCTACAGGAGGTGCTCAGTTTGATTATCACTCATTCACATACATCCTTCAGCCTTCCTCAAAGAATTCTGAAATCACGCGAATAAATTTTACTGCACGAGGTGTTGGTCACACGCATGCGACATATGCTCGTGTACACAAATGCCTTCACGTGCCTCCATGTCCAGAAATCTGAACGATTCCGGTCAGATGAGCGGAGGCCACGCTACTTGGCCACCTCTATGTTAACCATCGCTCATTACACGTTAGTATTCAACACTATCGTATGACGCGTAGAAAATCGAGTGGTGCCCATTTGTGCATAGACCACATCTATTGTCTTTCTGCAAGGGTAACATTCTCCAATACACGAAAAATTGGCGCCCATAAATTGAAAGTAAACGATACCAGTTGATTTGTTTGGTATAATTTATGTTCCACAATTCCTCTTCACATACTGTTATTAAACCGAATTTGATGTCTTGTTTTCATGAGCGCTAGAGAATTTTCATGCTCCCAAACGTCGTTATTATGGTAATTTACTATCGAAGCTGTGAAGTGCAGATGTTCAGCACACCGTCTTAAAGCGTTGACAGAAGTGTAGCACAGCGTGGTGAGCTGGAGGACTGATAACTTGCTGTTCGTCCAAAATTGATCACGCAAGAGCGTTGTTTATCCCTTCAGCAGCTCCAATATTGTAGGAGTTGTAATATTTCAGCTTTTCAATACTGTGAATGGAACTACAATGCGTAACACAATTGAAGTGTCACATTTGAAACCCCATAATTGTCTCCCATTGTGACGCTGAAGCTCGAAATTTAGCCGAAAGGTGACTAAAAATTTCCAGTGTAATGGTGAAGATGCGTGGCGCCCTGTGACGCCACACTCTGGCTCGGTGATGCTTCATGCAAAAAAGAGGCCAGACCCAGAACTTCATGTGATTGGTAAGATGGCATCAAATTTCACTTTACGGGAAGGTTGTCATCCTCTCTCTTACCCACGTTTCACTCTTCTTTTGACGCCTCTGCGTTGGAAGACAGAAACGGGACGCCCATCATAGAAATGATACGGTTTTCATGTGGGTGGACGAGGATAACATTTCAGATACACCGCCGCTCAGAGACACGCAGAGGCCTCAAGAGATGACATAAATGGCGTCAATGAAACCACCCCATTCCTTAGGGCGTTCATTTCCACACATTTCGTGGTCGAAAACAACGGTTCGCAGTGCGACGAGCAACAAGACGATGTTTTGAGATCGTTCGACACTGCAGCCACTTCCTAGACGATTCAACCCACTTCTAGGACATCGTGGGGCTGCAACACCACTGATCATGATCTGACACCTTTGAAGTGAAGCATGACCGTAATTTTTCTCTGGTATACAGGTGGATCACTACTAGGGATCTTTACAAACCATTCGTTGGCGGTTGAAGCTGATGTGAAGCAGCAAGGGGTGTTTATGCCTTGACATCTCTCCTGCGGCGTTATCAAAAGGGAGGGGGGACACGGACGGACAACATTGACACGTGTATGAAAGAAAAGACGGGAGAGGGTCCCACTAAGACTCCGCTCTGTTCGGCAATACCCTCGATGTCACCCGCACAACCTTTTTTGAGCATTTTAAAAACGTACCTGCACAGCGACTTCGACATCCATTCGGCTGTGTGGCACTCCTCTGCTGCTGTAGCGCCTGAGAGCAGGCAATCTCTTCGCCGCGACTTGATTCAGCATGCCAGCAAGCAACTTGTAGGTACCTTTGAGCCACATTTCAAACTTTTGCGTCATAGTGAGGGGGGGGGGGGGGGCAGTTAAGGTGTTTAAAAAACTGACTTTCTAACTGGGTTGCACAGTGCAGTTTAAATAATCACATACGTCGATGACATCTTTCATTCCGATCTGCTACCATATAATATTTACTGTTCCTATGTTTTTGCCACGAAAATTCACTTTCTCTTGTCTTAACCTGAAAGTGTAACTGTCTACACGAACTTGTCAATTTACTTGCTTCAGCATCATCTCGTCAGAACAAGCGTTCTCTCATATATGGGATGCGTTCTGAGTGATGTCAACCGCTATTCCTTGTCCTTGCTGCGATTCATTGCGATTTGTAAAAGTAGGTGGAACAGCCTGCTAAACATTTTTTTCACATGTAATACGGCCCTGAGGATGTCATTCGATGTTTATAACACGACATATGTCGTTGGCTAAGCCATAACAGAATACCGTGTCTTCCATTTCAGTGTTTACGCTGTTCATATTGCGCGGTATCACTAACATTGTCCTGACGCCAGTGTAACTGCTAAATGATGTGACTGATGTAGGATGTCTTTTAATAGCACCACAGTAAAAGACTAGGTACAGGGACAAACACAACCAATAATAAACCGTCAATGAACGTCAAAAGAGAAACAAGCTAAACGACAGAGTACTCACCGTTTCGCCATTCTTCACCCTAGCTTACACGACCGTAGTGATTCGAATTTAAGATTTTACACCGAGTTAGGCCCCATGCTTCGCTCTGAACCAACGTGCAACGTTTTTGCAAGTTCTACACATTCTGTTCCTTTTCTTTCTGTTGCCACTCGGCGACATCAGGCCAAAATTATTCAGGTAATTTCATTTCATTTACCATTCACTGAAGAGTGTTCAGGTTGGAAAGCGTTATGTAAAACCACCCATATCTCAAAAAGTACACTATCACACAAGGAAACTGAAGCAAGAAAAATATATGGACGGACCTTTCCTGTCGGAGAGGTCATAGTTCGTAGTAACTGACGGAAAGTCATCGAGCAAAACTGAAGTGATTTCTGGCATTTCCCAAAGTAGTTATACAAAGGGAGAAACGATCATCATAATAAAATAAGGGAAATCAGAGCTCGCATGGAAAGACATAGATGTTCGTTTTTTTCGCGCTCTGTTCGAGAGTGGAATAAGAGAGAATTAGTGTCAAGGTGGTTCGTTGAAACCTATGCCAGGCACTCAAATGTGATTTGCAGAGTATCCATGTAGATGTAGATGTAGGTCAACGTAACTTCGTACATGTACAAACCACTGGCGGATGTATAAATGATTGGAGTCACAGTTGGATAGAACGACCACCGAAGTGCATTAGTGTTGTTTCTAGTTATTGGGTTACCAGGCCTGGAGGAGTATATAAAGAACACGAACAGCGTCAGACCTTAAGTTACTCATACGAGGGACCCACATCGACTACCGCCGTCCACTTCACCCTTCCGCTGCCCCACACCAAACCACTCTTTCAGGGTTATTGTGCGGTTCGGCCCCCGGTGAACCCTGCCCCCCCCCCCCCCCCCCCCACCCAGGGAACGTCTCCCACCAGACGAGTGTAATCCCTATGTTTGCGTGGTAGAGTAATGGTGGTGTACGCGTACGGAATAAGGGGAACCAGCCCGCATTCGCCAGGGCAGATGGAAAACCGCCTAAAAACCATCCACAGACTGCCCAGCTCACTGGTCCTCGACAAAAATCCGCCGGGCGCATTTGTGCCGGGGACCAGGCGCTCCTTCCCACTCCGGAAAGCCGTGCGCTAGACTGCACGGCTAACCGGGCGGACGAGGTGTCACATACTCGTTTGGGACTGGATCATTAGCAACTGACAGAGTTTGAAAGGGGCCTCATTGTGGGTTTGCATTTGGCCAGCAATATCCAGATTTGTGCGGCATTTGTATGTGAGAGTGAACTGCTGGGGAACACGTCAGGTATGCTGATCGTCAAGGTTCTGGTCGACTATGTGTCCATACATTGTAACCCCTTCATATCTGCACCTGACATCCCAGTGCAAGTAATGTTCCCCCTGCATTATTGTGTGTCATCTCGCAATGTAGGTCGGAGACTAGCAACATCCAGACTACGCAACCACTGTTTCCAAGCATAGGTTGCCGTTAACACGAAAACACAAACGGCAGTGGTTGGAGTGGTTCCATGACCACAAAGCATAGACTGCTTATGAATGATGTTGCATTGAATTCAGCGATAAATTGCGGTTCTAGATGATCCTGGATGGCGATCATCGGCTAATATGGCGGTGAACTGGGGAAATCCCCATTCTTCCCCTGTTTTGGAGAGGCACAGCGCTGTTGTAGCTCGTGCAGGTTACGGTGGCCGATGCGCAGTGATCAGTTTTCGTCCCAAGCGCTGGGCGAGTTCATTTGTTTGTTCGGAAAGGGAGAGTGATTGTTTTCCACCTTTCGGCCGGTCAGCCTTGACAGAATCGAGGTGCGCACCCTGCAATCATTTTCAAACGATTTTAAAGAAAATATTCGCAAAAAATTTCGTTTTTGCTTTACTTATATCTTTATATGTCACGTTCATGATGGTGAGCCAAGAATTTCGTTAATGGTCACAGTCAATGTGATATTTACGCGAAAGTAAGACAATGTGCGAGATTCGGAAAAGTGTCCAATGAAAAATAGAGGTCGCTATGATTTTGCGCTTGGTGCATGTTACATAGGTAATATGTTGTTGCGTATGAAATTTAGCTAACATATTGAATTTTTCTTTACACTTGGGTAGAGGTACCTATCTGTCACCAATCTTGAGAAAATTAATATGATGTAGCACAATCATCTGCAATCGCGCCGCGCCAGAGTAAAATATCCACAACATTTCTCATATTTCATAAACGGTTTGACACATCGATATGAGAGTTTGGCACATGATAGCACACAAAGAGGAGAGTATTTTACCGTATCTTTATTATACACAACTTCATTATCTACCTTGTTATTCCAATAACTATAGACTTTTTTGGTAAAAGAATGTAATCTTTAAGGGCCATCGATAGCTGGTGAAACGAGAAATGCTGTAGTTTTGGAACAACATATGTGAAGACATACAAGGATTTTTTGTACCGAGGATGTGCTCTTTCATAAGCTGCTGACTTTACTTTTCCTCAGCTCCTCACATAATAAACTTAATAAACCACTGTTTACGAATTCTCTCGCAGTTGTGTCTGCACAACATGTTAGTGAGCTGAGACATTGTAAGCTCCACTGTGTTTTGGCAAAAGAAGCAAGTTTTGACATAGCAGCCAGAGAAATGCGTAGGTTTTAATCAAAATTCGCCACTCATGACGCTTCTCTGTAAGTTACAAATGGTTAAAAAGCCAGGAGAAAATAAATTGCTGCATTTTCGGCGGAAGTCTTTTTAGACACTAACGAAAGCAGAGGTGACAGTAGATCATTTTGAATGGTCACCATGCAAGTGCGGGCTTGGAGGGGCCCATATATTTACAAAAAAAGTGAACGTAAGCTTCAGTTTAGAACAGCACTTCCCTACAGCACTTCCCCCACCACGGCCACTCTCCCCACACTTCCCCAGCGTCCATGGTATTTTGCGCGCACTATACTCCTTGTATCGTACTGTGGGGAGCGATCGGGTATGATTTAAGGTCAAGGCTGGTAGTGATCGACGTAACTCAGATCACAAAGGTATGTCACGAAACTCCTGCATCCTCGTGTCTTATCTCCCATGCGGCAGTATCATCGTGCCATTTCTCACCAGGACGATGCTCGTCCATACATGGTTCGTGTCGCTGTGTAGTGTCTGTGTGATGCTGAGGTACTCTGGTGGCCAGCAAGAGCCCCAGATATGTCCCCGGTAAAGCATGTGTGGGACTAGCTCGGATGTCAACTCCATCCCAGTGCCAGTATCGGGGATATCCAGCTTGCATCAGGGGAAGATACAATGGCTTATTATTACCCTTCCCAACTGAAACAGTGCATGCATCCAGGCCAGAGGGGATGCAGCGTTATACTGATAAATTGGCTCACAGTGCCAAGTTATTTGACTCGATATTGTAATTACTGAAAGAACATCTTATATCCTCTCAGCCTACATAGTTTTATTTCGTTTTCTCCTCCCTTTCTGGATGCTTCGCTTCTTCCATCAGATAATGTTTTTATTTCTGAATGTAACTTTGTAGAACTTTTTTCTAATTGTGACTAGTGCTGCAGGAAAGTAGGATACTTTTTGTTAAACACCTTATATAAAGGAGTGTTTCACAATACACGTTACACACTTATAGAGGCTGTAGAGGGGACTTAGTAGATAAAGTTATACATAGGAATCCATGCCCAGCAATGTCATCCAACGACTCTACAGAGCGCATATACCAAAACAAGGAAAAAATGTCCAGTAAACGTGGACTCTAAAATGCATACCTGGGGAGCTATGAGCACTTGTTCATCTTCGCTACTGTGAAATATCTCCTCTACTGAACAAGTGCTCATTACTCCTCAGGTTTGCATTTAAGAGCCTTTGTTCACTAGACATTTTTTCTCGTTTTCGCGTCTTCTAACGCCTCGACAGTTCCCTTCTGTACAATCTTAGCAACAACAGTACCAGTACATGTATTCCACTGTCAGAGGTATCGAAACGGTTATCGCTTATAACTTGCGACTCCTTCGTTTCCGGTACAAGGATCCTTATCTCAAATTGATACATTTATCCTTCTGCACCATCGTAGAAAGTTTGTAACAACATCACGGAATCACCCTGAATATACATGCATTCATAGGTGCCTTCGCCTATAATTTTGACTCGCTGTAGCGTCGTTGGATTATGTTTCCGGACGTGGTTTCCTATGTAAAACTTTATCTATTAAGTCTCCTCTACAAACTCTAGAAGTGTGTAACATGAATTGTGAAACACTCTGTATACTAATAACTGTTAAACAAAACTTTATTTCATGGACTCGTAACCTACACTTAGTGAATGACCATTTATAGGGCTTCCAGAATACATGATGCGGAGGGTCGCGCAGGTAGACACATTAAAAAAAAATAGAAATGTATATTTTTCTATTCGATAGCCAGCAACCACTTTTGATGTGTTTCTTAGCCACTTGTGACACGGAGAGGCATGTTACCTTCTTGAGCCAGCGCGGGTCCGGCAGTGGGATGTCAGGGAATGCCTGCTTGCGCTCCACGTAGTACCAGGGCGCACGCACGTAGTAGTACCACGAGATGACGCGCTCCACCGGGTCACGGACCAGGTTCACGTAGATGGGCTCCGGCAGGCCGTACCTTGTGGGCAAAAGGCACACACAAATCACCAGTATGCCACACTGAAATACCTAAACAAAATAAAGGCACGTGGGCTTCTCGTGTGTGTGTGTGTGTGTGTGTGTGTGTGTGTGTGTGTCAATATTTTGCTTCAGTCCACTTCTAAGTACTTCATCAAAATAGTTTTACATATTTCAATGTGTATTAAATATGGATTACAGACGGCTCGTTTGGTCAGATCAGTTATTTCAAATTATTGTAACTGATTGGAAGTTATTCACTAATCCCTAAATGATATCTACTCTTCCTGCATCTTAAATATTCTTATTGAAGAGGTAAAAATCCAGTAATAAGTTTGCGCAAAGATTGCCTGAGGTCAGACATTAGACTTTTCCCACAAGGAATGAACATTATGTAATTTGAGAATGGAATGTATCTTTCTATAACTCACTATCCTAGTTTATACACAAAAAATGCAGTTAGGCGCTCGTCATAGGAAATACGGTAAAATACGTGTTATTATATCTTTCTTTTAATGAATAACTCATAATTTCTCCAGGTTAGCGTAAAGCTGAAAATCTGGTCATTGATTTTTTTTTATAAAAAAGAAATCAGTTGAACAAATGTCAAATAATTGCTCGTGACAGTTAAGAAGTAATAGAAAACCCATTTATCATTTCAAAGAAGGAATCTGTCCCTAAATTAACGGTCTTTGTTCCAAATGCAACAAACAGCGTCTTATTTCACAGTCTGCTCAAAAACACATTACTTATTTCTGCTTCATCACTTACATCTACTCGAATTTTTTCTCACCGTGTGCAAAACATAATAATTACTCCACCTTGTGGTTGACTGTTAACAAAACGGACAGAAAAGCATACAAAGTATGCCCTAGCATGATATCAACTTACTTTAGTGGGTGTCTCAAGGGAAGAAAAAGAGCGACCTGCAGAATGTCGGCTTTCAAATATTATTTTCTACAAAACTTAGTTTACGTGTTCTTGCAGTGAATTGAAGTTGATAACTTTTACTAACATATACAATGAGTTACAATACTGATAGTCTATGCCTTTCACATTGTTGATAATTTTAAAATTTCGTAGAGCAATATATATAGCTCATCATTTCAGAGACTGCTGTCTGTCTAGTTACATGCTGCCTAGACATCTGGAGACTAGGCAGTTTGAATAGTTCTTCCTATAGAGTCTATTGTCGTCACCTTCACTTATGTTTTCGATAGTTATACATTGTATGAAAATGAACGAGAAATACAATTACCTTAGTATTAGTCTCTATCTGCAGTTCCATTGCATTTAGGATTCTAATATCTACTGCAAACTGTAATTCTATGTGATGTACTTATTTTTATGATCGATTGGCATCAGTTTGGAACAACGAGAACGCAGACTTGCAAGGTAGGCAGATATGAAAAAAGAAATACCATCTTTCAAAGTGAAATGTTATCTTACATGATCTCTTTTGCTAGACTTCTCCCCGTTTGCTAAGTGATGCCGATATGAAGAGCAGACTGCTTACCTTCGTTAAGGAATAATCCACTGACTACTTGGAATTTGTTTCGGGAATCGTGTTTAAGTAGCGAGATTCTGAAACTTAGAGGATCCAGGGGGACAGTCTTCGAAAGTGACTCAGACTACAGAAAAAGAAAAAAATGCAAGGCCTAGCGATTTTTGGAAAAATGAGATGAGGTACGCTATGGGAATTAGTGATATGTATTTAATTTGTTTTTAAAAGGAAATTAACAAAAAAATGGTTCAAATGGCTCTGAGCACTATGGGACTTAACATCTGAGGTCATCAGTCCCCTAGATCTTAGAACTACTTAAACCTAACTAACCTAAGGACATCACACACATCCATGCCCGAGGCAGGATTCGAACCTGCGACCGTAGCATTCGCGTGGTTCCGGACTGCAGCGCCTAAACCGCGTGGCCACCGCGGTCGGCGGAAATTAACAGAAAAGTGCACAATGTCCAGAATGTGATGAAAGAACGCACGGGAACTAGCCCAGCACACCGACTCTGGTGAAACTCCCCACCAAACATTCACTCTTATTGTGCCCTCATGTATTCTGAGTCACCTACGTCCTACTATACTACTAAAGAAACGTATATAAAATAAATAACATAAAGTTTTAGTTACATTGCTAAGGCAAGAAAAGCAATAATCATAGGACGAATACTAATATTAATATTCAGTAGTATAGATACTGTGTGACTTCATTTATTTAGGCGTAGGTAATAGAATTTAACAGTGTGACATTGCTTCTACTTGAAATTGACAGAAGCTTAAATTCCCAAAATATTTGTTCCAAGAATTACTGACACAATATGGCTCTGAGCACTATCGGACGCAGCATCTGAGTTCATCAGTCCCCTAGAACTTAGAACTACTTAAACCTAACTAATCTAAGGACACCACACACACCCATGCCTGAGGCAGGATTCGAAGCTGCAACAGTAGCAGTCGCGCGGTTCCAGACTGAAGCGCCTAGAACCGCTCGGCCACAATGGCCGGCTACTGACACAATAAAGAGGGAACAGTAATAATAATAATAATAATAATAATAATAATAATAGTAATAATAATAATAATAATAACTGTTCGACAGATTTTTATAATGTCTTCGTATTTTTATTTCCATTTATTCAAATGAGGTTTTTACATTTCAGTAATCAAAAGGGAAGGGAATGTCACGACACTGATAAGCATTAGTTCTTATATTTAAATTAAGGAATGTGTGATAATGGAATTAATGAATCACATATTTCACAGTATCTGAGTGTTCAGCAGTTGTCCACTAATACTTCCAGCCTACCTTCTCATTTAAAACTTTTTGCACTGGCAGCAATGTCCTTATAGCACCTCGTGTTTTGTTCGTCGCTGAGTGCTTAAAAATCTTTGGAAATGGCAAAAAGTAAATCTTCAGAGACATCCAAGCTTCAAGTTTGTGGCTGTACGTGGGCATATATGTACGAGCACGTGTAATTGGGCGCTTCGTTGTTTTCAAAAAATTCTGGTTAAACATTCTTAAAACTAATTCACTCCTTGTCAGTTTGAAGAACGTCATAGAACTAATTGTCCTGTAAAGGTATCCTAAACTGTACGCCAAACAAAATGACGTCTTTCAGTTTTGTATGACTTAATACAGGAAATTCTGATGTCAGATACTTGAAACCTTCAGTTTCTTGTGTTAATCGTTTGACAAAGTTTTGCACTAGTTCATTATTATGTGAGTCGGAGGAAGTAAAATGACAATACTAAGGTTCTGATACAGATATCTAACTTCCGGGAGTGTGTCATTTAAAACTATCCAGACTCGAGTAAGGGAACCGCTGGTCAATTGTGATAGCAGATACATCCTTAGTAAGGCTTGTGGACCAGCTTAGGAAGGTGATACCACACAACGAACTGATTTCGGATGCAGGCGCAGGAACAGAAGAGGTGCCACCAATACGCTAGCCTAGGACGGAGTAACGTATCGATGGAAGGAGTCAGAGATGAGATGTTGGGCACCAGGGCCTGATACAAAGTAAGACAGCTGTGAGGGAGGGTGAGGAGGGAGGGAGGGGAGAGATAAAATAGTCAGTCCCCAAGCTATCACTTCATCTGTGCACCGGACGATGATAACGTGGTCGCTTGCCGAAATACTGTTCTTGCTGGGTCCTGACATCCGTCCGCTCGCCTTTGAGCTATGCAGTACGGTGGGAGAAGCTCAAGAATCACATCCGAAGTAAAATGTGTTTAGAACAAATCATTGCTTCAATTTTTACATTTTTTGTTAAGCGTTGGAGTGTCTAATTAATGCCAGATTTTTATGTAATTATACTCACAAACTTTATTGTCCCATTCACACATGAATAACAATACTTGAGGTAACCCTAGTGCAATCGTGACACAAAAGTTGTGCCTCTACGATCATCAGTGAAGGTTGTTTGGTGTACATAGTGTACAACGAGAAAATTTTTGTGTCAGCAGCTACCGTAACCGTAACTGACATTTGTTTACAAAGAAGGTGCAACAATGTTGAAACATTTAACCAAGAACAAATCTCGTATCAGATTAAACCGGCAGAAGTGAAAATATAAACGTAGCTATTATACTGAATAAAAGCTTCTTTTGGATGGTTCTAATAGCTCACAAATGCACCCAAATTACATGTTGTACCGAAACTGAATTAAAATGAAACATTAAAGAATGAGAAATACTATGTAAACTTTCTTATTTACTGTCTATTACTTCTGATCGAGTAGATCGTTGCAACTGCACTCCCAAAAAGAAAATGGTTAGCATATTGTGGCTGTAATAGTACGTCAGAAAGAGGGCAATAGTTTGATCCCGTCTTTACAGCAGGCATTCGTTCTAACTGAAGAGCGCCGGCCGCGGTGACCGTGCGGTTCTAGGCGCTCAGTCCGGAACCGCGTGACTGCTACGGTCGCAGGTTCGAATCCTGCCTCGGGCATGGATGTGTGTGATGTCCTTAGGTTAGTTAGCTTTAAGTAGTTCTAAGTTCTAGGGGACTGATGACCTCAGAAGTTAAGTCCCATAGTGCTCAGAGCCATTTGAACAAACTAACTGAAGAGCTATGCAAGTTAGTACTGCGTTATTTATTACATCTAGAGATTCGGAAATTGTATGTCACTCTTTTTAAAACTGGGTTTTCTACAGACAAGGATAAAAAGAACGAGCCAATCTACGTAGTAAGGTGAAGATCTCTTTCAAAGCTTCAACTAAATGTGTGAGTTCTCAACCCAGAAAGTATAACATTAAGATAACTTTAAAAAATAAATTGTTCTTTCTTAGTATGATTTTACTTTATTTACTTAGGCGACTCTGTCTTATACTGTTTTCGTGATAACTCGCGTAAATGATAACGTAACGTTTTTGTTCTATCTTTGCTACTCTGTTCTCTCGTTGTTTGATTTTTTTGTAGTGTCAGCCGTATTGTAAAATGCATTACGTCTGTAGTTAACTACAGATTTCTTTTACTTGACTATTCCAAGATTGTAATCATTGCAGTGTTTGGCTATGGTTAAATTTTCTCTACGTAGTACGTATTTTAATCGATGAGAGTCTATTTCTTATTTTATTTCCTCTGCAAATCACTTTTTACAATGTCGGGCCTCTGAATAATTTTTCTATATCATTGGCGCAGAATTCTTAGTTACAAATAAGATCAATCTGATAAGTAAACGTATTTACTTCTATCGTTGCTTTGTCCTTAATTACTTTTATACGTCTGATTGCCCGCGTTCCGTTTCTGTTACGCCTTACAAGTAGGCAGCCAGTGAGACACGAGAGCGGCACTGGCTATCATTGCGCTGTACAGCAGGGGCTCTCAATGACACCGCAGACATCTAGTATAACATTTCTACATAATTTATAATACGGTGGTGCACCGAAATTACAATTACTTTTCGAAATATTATTCAAAATTATCTTAAAAGTGGGTAAACCTACCACGATATTATAGTCTTGTATTGGAAAGACTCATAGGTAATTTATGACATGTAAAAGAAACTACTGTAGTCTGATCGCAAATTACTCTAATGTATGAGATACATAAAGTTCACTTTCTTTGGTGGCACAGTGGTTAGGACGCTAGACTCGCATTCGGGAGGATCGGGAGTCAACTTGAGACTGAGTAAGCAGGGTTAAATTTCTCTTGCCTTCCCTGAATCGATTAACGCGAGTGTCAGAATGGTTATTTTGAGAAAGGATTGAGTCGATTTTTTTCCTCAGTCCGAGCCGGTGCAATGTGGTCGTTGTTGTGGTTCCTTAAAATCTAATCTAACTTCATTCCCTTTCCTGTTTTTCTGTCGGTAATCATGGCAGACGTTCTGACACTGAAAGAATGTATCGTCAACAACATAACAGCAGAAATTTCACAGTTTCTTTGCGAAAAAATGAAATCTGGGAGAAAAGGAACAGAAAAATGTATTTCTTTACTTTATTTTTCTTCCTTTATTGTTATTCAGCCAATATTCAGTATTCCTGGCAATATAGTATAGATCTGAATGAAGGCACATAATCAAGTGAATAAATGTAAAGACGCTGTATTTTGGGACAGTTTTTTTAGTGACGACAGTCTCGATTGGAAAACGCCGATTGAAGAAAACGATAAAAAGTTTTAGTGTAATATCTCAATTTATGTATACATTTTTTAATTTTTCATTGCGTATTTCTGTAATTGGTTTAAATCGTCACATCTCGATGCCATATTGTATAGTATAGTGTATAATGTTTAATGTTGCCACGCTTTTTGCTACAATAGCTCACTTTCTTTTACAATTAATCAGTCTACAACTACCTATTTAATTTTTTTTGCACTGGCCCCTCAGTTTCCTTGTCGATTTTGTGTTAGTTCACGTACACCACAGTAATCATATTTGTATGAATACGCTGAGATACCACACGTGGTGAAATATTATTTTGCTGTTTTATAAATTAGGTGTTCCACATTATTTAGATTTAGCTGCATATTCCATTTTTGAACAAAATACGTAAACATATATACATGGCCCAGAAACATAGTTACTGTACATACATTTTTAATAGCCGCACAAAAAAAATAACGAAAACTTAGCAGTTGTTAATTCTCGAGAAGACTTGACGTGCTGGCCGCATACAATGTCATTCCGTATGAATCAAAAAAAAAAAAAAAAAATACGGAGGAAGTAGGAAACGGTCTACTGAATATTTTTAGAAAGGTAACATGTGTCCGCGAATCGAACTTCGGCAGGAATTGATTATTTTGACCTATAGTCCTGAAGGTATCTCTGTTACATATCATACTGTCCTATTTGGCCTCATTTGGAGGGTGCCAGTAAAAAGCATTAAAATAATGTAAAGACCCAGATATAAGAAAAAGGTATTCGGTCTTAGCTGGAGTCAGTGGCTATTTCCTTTTTATGGCCTGCCACGTCAACCGATGCCGTCCCTCTTGATTAGTTCCTATGCAGACATCTAGATCCAATTGTTAATGAGACCACCGTGGGCATGGATATGAAATTAACTGTCAGTATTGCAAACGGAGTTCTTCAAATTCTAATTGCACCATTTGGTGGGTGCTAAAGCGTTTCGTACGTCGGCTTTTTGCGGCGCGCCATGGCGCTGGAAGTCTATTCTTCGAGAACTACGAAATCGTACGTTGTTACTCAGTATTGTGAATGTTGTAATAGTAACTGATGCTTGTAAATGACTGTGAACCTTAGTTTAACTATGCATCCTTACATGTAAGTAATAACTACACCCCAAGATAAATAACAAATGAATTAAAGTATTAATATCGCAAACAGATCACAATATCGCAAGATCTATTACACTCCGCCCTTCTTTTAAATGGTTTTATACCTCCCATATTTACAATTACAGACACTTAGTAAAGTATAACCAGTTTGTTTGTTGATTTTCCTCAGACTTTACATAACGTTTCTGAAGTTGTCGACAAGGATCGTTGTGCCAAAATATCGAAAAAAAAAAACGCCGGCCTGGGTGGCCGAGCGGTTCTAGGCGCTACAGTCTGGAACCGCGCGACCGCTACGGTCGTAGGTTCGAATCCTGCCTCGGGCATGGATGTGTGTGATGTCCTTAGGTTAGTTAGGTTTAAGTAGTTCTAAGTTCTAGGGGACTGATGACCTTAGAAGTTAAGTCCCATAGTGCTCAGAGCCATGTTTTTCAAAAAAAAAAAATATTATTTTCGTAGTATCACATACCTTCTATAGTGCGGCCACTGCTATTAAGCAATTAAGAAACGTAACGTTTCGTGTGTCTCGCGTCATAACAACAACTTAGGACAGTACAAAACAAGTGGTAGAAATTTCCAAGTCACATAACTATAAGTTACAGTACAAACGAGATGCGACTAACGTAGTGCGGAAATAAACATGTTACGGGCTGCATGACCAGAGATGGAACGCCTTTCTCCAGTGGCATGTCTCCGGTGCTCTGACTGTTTCTGGAGAATTTATGTCCTGCGTAGCAGGAAAGCGGTGAAAGTGCCTCGGAGACCCGTGGGCAGTGTGACAAGAATGCCTCGGTGCATTGCCCACTCGATCTACGCTTCCCGACGCAGAGCACCAAGCGAAAGTTCTAAAGAGTACTTTCTTCAGAGAGGTAGATAAGTTTTAGTCTTTAGTGGATCTCATGTTTTGAGCTGGCACGAATACGTTATAAATACAAATTCAGCAATTCTGCAATATTTTGTTTGTTTTATAGAGGAAAATAAATTGCGAAAATTTTTTTAAGGGCTTTGAACTTATCAAAGATACCGCTCTCGTTTGAATCACTTCCTCTGTGTATGAGTATTGGTAGACAATTTCTTATCATTGCTTTGTTATTAGCCGCAGCTTGAAGTTTTGAAATCGCAGATATGCGATCGAATGTCACGTTACAAATCTAAAGGTTTTTGTTCGAACTTAGAACGACCGTAGAATTTTATCCGATACTTAGCGTGAAATTCACCACCGGCAATATTACATATGTGTCATCATCGTCATCGGCGCAAGAGCCCTGTGTGAGCCTTGGCTTTCTGTAGAAGATTGTTCCATTCTTCCCTGTTGGGTGCCGAACTTTTCAAATTTTGAATTCCAATTTTCGTTAAGTCTTCTCTGACACCTTCCTCCTATCTTATCTTTGGTCGTCCTGCTCTCCAGGTCCTCCAGGTACTGCGCTGAATACCATTCAGATGAACTATCTGGTTGAAGCTCCGTCGCTTCCTAGTCAACCGGAAGATGTCAGAGGCTCCGACTGAAACGGCGTGAAACCTTCGCCTAGGAAATACCGCTAAGTGACCAGCAGTAATCAAAGGTTAAACTAGTTTCCATAAACAGAACGAATTTTCACTGTGCATCGGAGTGTGCGGTGACTTATAACTTTCAATCAGATTAAAACTGTGTACCGGCCCGGGACTCGTTCGAGTCCCGCTCCGGCACACAGTTTTGATCTGCCAGTTACTATAAAGTACGTCAAAGGCCCTTACTTTTACTCTTGCTAAATTAATGCGATTATAGTATTCCAATACGAAATATTTACTACGCACTTTCATGGTGGGGAGGGGGCGGATTGTTGTGATTTAAAGGTCTACTTCGATCAGTCAACAACTAGGCGTCACTATTTTACAGCACATAATTTATATAAAGTATCAAAAAGACTCTACAAACTTCGTGATTTGAAAACATTGTTCATAAAAGTTCTGCTATCAAACGCTCATATGACCTTTGCTAACGAGACTGTAATATCTGTGTGTGTGTGTGTGTGTGTGTGTGTGTGTGTGTGTGTGTGTGAAGGAGGGAGAGAAAACTGTGCTCTCACTTAATTTTAGTATAGGACAACGTCCGAAGTAAATTGTTTATTAATGTTTGGAAGATACTGGTTCTGCTGAAATGACTGCCGCTATGCAGCAATGGAGACTACAGCAGTGTTTAGCTCACCGAACAAAAAATTAGTCACCCCTAGAGAAATTATTACAAACGTCATTTACTACAATATAAGACCGGCACGGGATTTGATAACTACCTGGATTCCATTAGGAAGTGAGTGCACACGGCTGTGCAGGTACGTCACACTCAGGTTAAGCCACTCTCTGATTATCTAATCGCGCAGTTGCACCAAATTGCGGGGATGCTGATGATGTCGGCTTTTTACCCTCTCCTGCAACATGCCCCATCGATTTTCTGTGGGGTTCGAGTCAGGTGATTTTTCAAGCCAGTCGGGGTGCAGTAGTGTGGGAGACTGTTCTGAAAACCAGTCACATATTCTTCCAGAGCGATGAATTTTGCTATTGTTGTCTTTATGTGCCTGTGTGATCAATGACCTCTTGCGAAGTGACCGACTCCAAACGTTCATTGCACGTTCTCACGCTTACAGGTTGGGAAAAACTTTCATTCGCTGCCTACAACTATTACTGTCGTCTTTGGAGGCTATTTTAATTCACAAGCTGTGAAACGCGTCTCTGGTCTCTGTGAGTCAGGACCTTTTTCCGGCCACAATTCTGACGTCGTGTTTCGCTGCCACGTGTGTTACAACACTGCTTGTAAACACGTTGAACAGCCCGCCGCGAAACACCACCAGTTCAGCTACTTCCATGGTGTATGATCATGGTCACGGGCAAACAAGATTGCCCCTTTTTGCTACACTGTCACATCCTCACATTTACACACGTTTATGTACAATATTCTCATGAACACGAAGAGGCAATGCACGAGCGGTTGAGCACGTGACTCGATCGCTACGTCATCTGTAACGACTTAACGATTCATCTGTGCGTGCATGCTGGGGTGACTAATTTTTTATCCGGTAAGCTTACAAAGCCTTCGTGTTTCACTACACTACCGAATTATAGGAACCTGGGAAAGAAAATAAAGAATGGAAATCTTAATAATAAAATCCGTATACTGTCTTTTCATAACGTTTTAAATATATTAATGTACATTTAGAGCTTCCAAATCCATGGTCAGGGCTACAGTTGTTATGTAATTACCTTCACTGGGATTTTAACAGGCCGATCTTGTTGTTTTACTATGACACCACTATGAAGTAACTCCCATATGTCACTGTCATCTTTGAAAACTGTGGATGTTAACCTGTAGGAGGTACTTCATACTGACATCATATCAAAAAATGGTTCAAATGGCTCTGAGCACTATGCGACTTAACTTCTGAGGTCATCAGTCGCCTAGAACTTAGAAGTAATTAAACATAGCTAACCTAAGGACATCACACACATCCATGCCCGAGGCAGGATTCGAACCTGCGACCGTAGCGGTCACGCGGTTCCAGACTGAAGCGCCTTTAACCGCACGGCCACACCAGCCGGCTGACATCATATCAAATCAACAAAATTCGCAGATATGCATTTTTGGCAGGTTGACTTCCCAGTTGAGGTCAGATAGGCGTTTTTGAAGTGATGGCATAGCAGTGAAGTCCCGTACATAACAACTAAAGGTCTGAGGACTATGTTGTGACTTAATACATTGCCATAGCAAAGACGCTATGAAAAGTCAATAGGCGGATTTGAGTTTGCCTAGAACAACCTGTATGGCTCCCACGAGAAAAGTAAATAACAATTTCTCTAGTGTATATTTACTTATTTTATACAAGAAGAGTGAGTTTAGAAACATGACTTACTGCGAGAAATTGGTGAAGCAGACGTGCTTGACGTACACTGCAGGTGGCTCGAAGCTGTTGACGTGAGCCGCCAGCGCCGCCTGCCGAAAGTTGAACATCACGTAAGAACACCTCCATATTTTATCTGAGGTGTTATTGCTAGATATATTTGTTACAGCGTCCAATAGGGACTCTGTATCACTAAAATCTTTGTGCTTAAATTTATCGACATGTTTAAAAGAGTGTGTGATAAAAATGAAAGAACCATTGCCCGAGAATAATGTAGTGGATGGACGTAGGAAATGAGCTATTACTAGTGATAAAGTAACAGTAGCCAGCAGACCAAGTCGTCCTGCTGCAGTTAAGATCACTTTCGCAAAAAAACACTGGAACATTTTTAATAGGAATTGTTGTAGCACGACAAGCTCCAGATGTGTGCCAAGTAACGTGCTTATGGGAGGCAGTATGCGTTACTAGTTAACTATAAGAAATTTTAACTGGAAAATTAATTGACAATGTGGTTGCAATAAATAGTGATTTAATGACATCTTCTACGTATTTGAAGGATCCACTGCCACTGGACAGTCACTATGAAATATCACATTTTACTAGGAAAAAATCTTACAGGAAAGTCAGCACCATGCTGGTAGGGACAATATCATCATCTAGATGGTCGAACAGTGATGTTCAACGCAACCTGTTCTGGGATGATGTTAGTGTGAATGTGTATTGTTAGTACCAAAACCGAGATTACAAGATAACACTCAGTACGGCTCCGACATATAGGTTGCATCAAACACACTTTTGAAAACCTTGAGGGCGACTGCAAATCGTCGATTCTGGTCAGACATCAGCAGCAGCTTAAGATTAATGCGTGGCTGGAACAATAAGAGACTTTTTGAAACGTCCGTATATTCTCACGGATCGTCTGACAGGCACTGCCTAGATGGACTTTATTCGAAATACTGTTCCAGACTTGCTACAGTATGTGAACTTCCCAATAACAAGAAGCATATAGTTTATGCATGGAGGGGCTCCATAATATTTCAATTAGTTTGTTCCAGATGGCCTGTCTGACATCTACTATGCAGATGGATAGGCAGTGGAGGCTCAGTGTCATGGTATGAATGTTGCCCCGACCATTTAATTTCGGTTATCATTTGGGAGGCCATCTAAAGTAACTGGTTCATTCAGCATACAATACTAATGCAGAGACGCTTCATGAACGTGTCATGAAAAGCTGTGAAAACGTTTACATACTATTTGGGGGTGTTCGAAACGGTGATGCTGTCCGCCATCAAATGAGTGCATGAATGTGTAGAAGCTAGAGGAGGAAATTTTAAACATATGTTACGAGTTGCCGAAGCGAAGATGCTCTAAATTATTATCTCAACAAACATTCAAAACTGAAGGATTTTCTGACGTGTGTTTACATCGACTTTTGTCCTTGTTTTGTGTGAGGAATCAGCTCCCAAGGTTTGTAAAAGCATCTCTCTGATACGCCGTATATACACGATTATGGAGGTAGTAATTCGACAACATTAATTTAAGAATAAAAAATAGGCAAAAACTTGACATCAGCAATGAGATAGCACTTGAACAGCGCATCTGGAAGTGTGGTTACCTTGACCTACACAGGAGAGCAGCTATTTGCCTTCATGGCCCGCCGGTTTTTCGTGATTCACGTCAGAGACAGAGGCAATGAAGCAGAGCTACCTGTTTTTGCTTTCAGTTGGAGAATTTCGCGAGTCACAGTTAGCGGTGTCGTCACAGCAGCGTTAAGATAGTTGCAGGGTGCTGAAATGTTTATCTCACATAGCCGTTGTGGCATTTTGTAGTTGACTGGTATGTTAACATCGGGGCTCCGAGTGCGTGGCGTGTTAGGGCCGAGAGCACAGCGCACCACAAAGGCAGGGACGGCGGCTTCCGGCGTGTGTTTAGACACGCCATCTTCTCCGCCCCGGAACGCCTACAGCGGCCACAGTGAAGACAACGGGCTTCAGAGCGGCCGCTGTTGTCTCGGTCGCAAATCCCGTGTTATCTACACAGAGCAGTGGAAAGTGGGAATCCACGTCTATAGCACATAACAGCCTGACTGACTTAGTGGCAAAATGCACCTCGTTCACGAAAATAAAAATCTATTTCGACAGGATACGACATGGTTTCATCATGCTGATGTGAATTCCGATGTTTCCAAGACGTTATATACACTGCTGGCCACCCAAAATGCAACACCCTGAAGGAAGCATTCAAATCAGTGAAATTTGCAGCATGCTTTTGCGGTGACGAGAGATGCACATGTTTAGAGTTTCAGCGCAGGTGGACATCACGGGCGCCAGGAGCGCCATCTGCAAACGCAATATACGAGGGTGAGTCAAATGAAAACCTTAAATATTTTTTTAAATATTATTTATTGTGCAGAAGTGGAACAAAGCTGTATCACTTTTCAACATAATCTCCCCCACGCTCAATGCAAGTCCTCCAGCGCTTACAAAGTACATAAATTGCTTTAGAAAAAAATTCTTTTGGTAGTCCGTGCAACCACTCGCGCACCGCGTGGCGTACCTCTTCATCAGAACGGAACTTCTTTCCTCCCATTGCGTCTTTGAGTGGTCCAAACATATGGAAATCGCTTGGGGGCAAGGTCTGGTGAGTATGGTGGATGAGGAAGACACTCAAAATGCCGGTCCGTGATTGTTGCAACTGTTGTACGGGCAGTGTGGGGCCTTGCATTGTCATGTTGCAAAAGAACACCTGCTGACAGCAATCCAAGTCGCTTTGATTTGATTGCAGGCCGCAGATGATTTTTTTAGGAGACCTGTGTATGATGCCCTGGTGACAGTGTTCCCTCTAGGCATGTAATGCTCCAAAATGACGCCTTTTTCGTCCCAGAAGAGAGTCAGCATAATCTTCCCTGCTGATGGTTCTGCTTGAAACTTCTTTGGGTTTGGTGATGAGAAATGGCGCCATTCCTTGCTCGCTCTCTTCGTTTCCGGTTGGTGGAAGTGAACCCAGGTTTCGTCCCCAGTAACGATTCTTGCAAGAAAGCCATCACCTTCTCGTTCAAAGCGCCGAAGAAGTTCTTCATAAGCATCAACACGTCGTTTTCTCATTTCAGGAGTCAGCTGCCGTGGCACCCATCTTGCAAACACTTTGTGAAACTGGAACCCATCATGCACAATGTGGTGTGCTGACCCATGACTGATCTGTAAACATGCTGCAGTGTCATTCAGTGCCACTCGGCTGTTTTCCTTCACTATGGCTCCAACTGCTGCAATGTTCTGTGGCGTCACAACACGTTGTGTCTGACCTGGACGAGGAGCATCTTCCACTGAAGTCACACCATTTGTGAACTTCCTACTCCATTCGTAGACTTGCTGCTGTGACAAACATGCATCACCGTACTGAACCTTCATTCGTCGATGAATTTCAGTTGGTTTCACACCTTCACTACGCAAAAACCGAATAACAGAACGCTGTTCTTCCCTGGTGCAAGTCGCAAGTGGGGCGGCCATTTTTATACTGATACTGCGACGGTATGTGTGCATCTGCACTATGCTGCCACCTACAGGCCATTCTGCGTGCTGTTTGTAGCACGCTTACCAACTTACAGGATACCGGCGCGAAATTTCGATTTCTTATTACAAATTTAAGGTTTTCATTTGATTCACCCTCGTAAAAGGGGAACAGAAGGCCGTGTGGACGTACTGGAATTGTTATTTCGTGCGGTTGTTCTGCATAAACCGCTTCTGTGTGCCTCGTAGAAGACAGCGAGAGTCTTCAGAGCACGTGTCGGAGTTCGACCGAGGAAGAATAATTACTTATAGGGATTGCAGATTATCCTTCAGAGAAATCGGTGAACCTGTCGGACAGAACCAAGCAACTGTGATGCGGATCTGTAATCGCTGGATGCAGGAGAGAACGACGGGATCGATTACACTCACCTTGTTGCACCACTACACATGATGACAGGCATATTGTGTGTACTACAGAATGGAATCGCTCTGCCGTATCATGAGCCACATCACAACAAATTCGGTCAACTGCGCAACAAGCAGTGTCCGCGCGTATCATTCGACGTCGTTTGCGGCAGAGTCGACCGTCCTCAAGGCGCTCATTGCTGCTTTTACCACTGAGTCAACGCCACAGGCGTTTGCGCCGGCAATGGTGTGATGAACGACGGACGTGGACTACCGAATGAAACGATATTGTTTTTGCGGCGAATCCCGATTCTGCCTGCAACACCACGATGGGTGAATTAGGGTCTGGAGACACCATCGTGAGAGATTGTTGAATTGGTGCCTTATGCGTCGCCATACTGGTTCTGCACCCGGTATTAGGGTTTGGGGTGGTATTGGAGTCCATTCTCGCACCTCCCTGGTACACATTGCCGGTACAGTAACCAACCAGCGTTACATCTGTGGAGTGTGGAGCCTCTTGTCCTCCCATACCTTTGGAGCTTGCCGACGGCCACATTGCAACAGGATACTGCGCGACCACACGTGTCACGCAGTGTTCAAGACTTCTTCGTCGCCCATCGGATTACATTGCTGCCTTGACCTCCCTGTTGCCCTGGAAGCAGCATGGACTGCTATACCCCAAAAACAAATACAGAGCGTCTTTGATAAAGTGCCAAAGCGTGTAGCAGCGGTTATAGCCAGCAATGGCAGCAACACTCAGTACTGACTTCATCCTCTTCCTCACTTCACGTGGGGCTGTACTGTCAATCATGTGACCTTTGTACAACGTGTTATCTTACAAATCAATTTTGCTGTGATATCTCCGGTCCGTCTTGGTGCTGCATTTTGGATGGCCTGCAGTGTATATAATTTTAGGGTCCATCTTCTAATCCCTAGAATAAATCGTTCCATATGACGTTCCTGGACCGTCAAGATAGTTACTTCGTTTCGTGTTTCATGCAAGCTGAAAGTTGAAGCGTGAGAAACAAGAAAGAGCAGTGGCAGAAATGAAACTGTGAAGCCACGAGAACGGATCCTGAGTCATGTCTGGAGGAGAGCTCAGACGGTAAAAGAAGGCAATAAGAGTAATGTCCACGAAAGACAGGGTTCTCTGTTCGAGTCCTTGTCCGGCAAGTATTTTCATTCTTCCAGGAGTTCTAAAACAACGCCCACTCTAGAGCGAAAGATTCATTCTGGGTGCAACGAGTTCTCTTTGTTCCATTCCAAGTCTTATTTCCTGGTTGACCATGTTTCGCAACAATAAATGTTCATAAACATTCTCCACCTACTTCAACAAACTTGTTAGTGCCTACGCGTTAATACTAGTATATCATGCATCTGACTTAACATGAATTAAGTGCTGTAAGTAGGCTGTTTAGATTTTTATATTGGTAATGCCACGTAGCGCTCTGTATGAAAATCACTGGCTGTGCTGTGTGCAGTCTGTGGCTAGTTTGCATTGTTGTCTGCCATTGTAGTGTTGGGCAGCGGCAGCTGGATGTGAACAGCGTGTAGCGTTGGGCAGTTGGAGGTGAGCCGCCAGCAGTGGTGGATGTGGGGAGAGAAATGGCGGAGTTTTGAAATTTGTTATACTGGATATTATGAACTGCTATGTATATTATGGTTTTTCAACACTATTAAGGTAAATACATTGTTTGTTCTCTATTAAAATCTTTCATTTGCTAACTATGCCTATCAGTAGTTAGTGCCTTCAGTAGTTTGAATCTTTTATTTAGCTGGCAGTAGTGGCGCTCGCTGTATTGCAGTAGCTTGAGTAACGAAGATTTTTGTGAGGTAAGTGATTTGTGAAAGGTACAGGTTAATGTTAGTCAGGGCCATTCCTTTGTAGGGATTTCTGAAAGTCAGATTGCGTTGCGCTAAAAAATATTGTGTGTCAGGTTAAGCACAGTCGTGTATAAATTGTACTAAGGGGACGTTTCAGTGCCAGAAAACTGTGGACAGATGATGCCGACTGTTGACTTCATTTATACATTTGACTCAGAGTGAAAAAATGTTAGGTAGAGATAAAACTATTAAATATAGCCGGCCGGTGTGGCCGTGCGGTTCTAGGCGCTTCAGTCTGGAACCGCGTGACCGCTACGGTCGCAGGTTCGAATCCTGCCTCGAGCATGGATGTGTGTGATGTTCTTAGGTTAGTTAGGTTTAATTAGTTCTAAGTTCTAGGGGACTGATGACCACAGATGTTAAGTCCCATAGTGCACAGAGCCATTTATAAAATATAGAAGCTTTCTACCTTCCTTCGCCCGAGTACTTCAAAGGGTTCAAGACGAAATGAAAATTTTAAAAGAATTTTGTAAAACAAATAGGAGATAATTTCAACCATCAAATATATTCTTTATCCAATTTTAATAAAGAATACATATATAAATTACCCAACAAGTATTGCTCTTCCATACAAATTACGGGTAATGGCACGAAAGTACATAGTTACATAACCTAAGTTTCAAATAAAACGCACTCGTTTAACGCGATAAGTACGCTGGCAACCAAAAAAGTACTGATTTAACGTCATTTATGCACATGACGACGACTGTGTGATGCTGAAACGCATCGTGCTACTTTATTTGCGATGAAAATGGTCTGTAATAGGAATGAGTTCAAAACATGGCCTGGTGTATATCTGTAGGCTTTCGCGGACGGAGTCTGTCTCCGTAAAGTTGTTCTAGTTTGTACAATGATGGACCAATTTTCCTTCAACTTTGGGAAGTGGCTTGTGACACAGTTCCGTGGTGAGATGGTATTGAGCGATCTCTCACACTCACAGTAACAACAATGTTAGTGGTATGCTTGTGTCCATCAGAGCTGCTATCGATACTCTGCAACGCCGGGAGTTGTTGAGGTCACCTGCTAGTGCATAATAGTTTCTTAACTGGTTGCTGCCAAATACAAAAATTAATCCGTCCGTTAAACACGTGTGTCCATCAGAGCTGCTATCGATACTCTGCAACGCCGGGAGTTGTTGAGGTCACCTGCTAGTGCATAATAGTTTCTTAACTGGTTGCTGCCAAATACAAAAATTAATCCATCCGTTAAACACGTACAGTTAAGGAGGCGTGCATGATAACCTCGCATGGGAGGTGATCGCGATAGTCAAGCGGCGCGCCAAGTTGTTGTCTTCAGTCCTGAGACTGGTTTGATGCAGCTCTCCATGCTACTCTATCCTGTGCAAGCTTCCTCATCTCCCAGTACTTACTGCAACCTACATCCTTCTGAATATGCTTAGTGTATTAATCTCTTGGTCTCCCTCTACGATTTTTACTCTCCATGCAGCCCTCCAATGCTAAATTGGTGATCCCTTGATGCCTCAGAACTTGTCCTACCAACAAATCCCTTCTTCTAGTCAAGTTGTGCCACAAACTTCTCTCCTCCCCAATCCTATTCAATACCTCCTCATTAGTTATGTGCTCTACCCATCTAATCTTCAGCATTCTTCTATAGCACCACATTTCGAAAGCTTCTATTCTCTTCTTGTCCAAACTATTTATCGTCCGTTTCACTTCCAAAGATGGCTACACTCCATACAAAGACTTTCAGACACGACTTCCTGACACTTAAATCTATACTCGATGTTAACAAATTTCTCTTCTTCAGAAACGCTTTCCTTGCCATTGCCAGTCTACATGTGGTATCCTCTCTACTTCGACCATCATTAGTTATTTTGCTCCCCAAATAGCAAAACTCCTTTACTACTTTAAGTGTCTCATTTCCTAATCTAATTCCCTCAGCATCACCCGACTTAATTCGACTACATTCCATGAACCTCGTTTTGCTTTTGTTGATGTTCATCTTGTATTCTCCTTTCAAGACACTGTCCATTCCGTTCAACTGCTCTTCCAAGTCCTTTTCTGTCTCTGGCAGAATTACAATGTCATCGGCGAACCTCAATGTTTTTATTTCTTCTCCATGGACTTTAATACCTACTCCGAATTTTTCTTTTGTTTCCTTTATTGCTTGCTCAATATACAGGTTGAATAACATCTGGGAGAGGCTACAACCCTGTCTCACTCCCTTCCCAACCGCTGCTTCCCTTTCATGCCCCTCGACTCTTAATACTGCCATCTGGTTTCTGTACAAATTGTAAATAGCCTTTCGCTCCTTGTATTTTACCCCTGCCACCTTCAGAATTTGAAAGAGAGTATTCCATTCAACATTGTCAAAAGCTTTCTCTAAGTCCACAAATGCTAGAAATGTAGATTTGCCTTTCCTTAATCTATTTTCTAAGATAAGTCGTAGGGTCAGTATTGCCTCACGTGTTCCAACATTTCTGCGGAATCCAAACTGATCTTCGCCGAGGTCGGCTTCTACCAGTTTTTCCATTCATCTGTAAAGAATTCGCGTTAGTATTTTGCAGCTGCGACTTATTAAACTGATAGTTCGGTAATTTTCACATTTGTCAACTCCTGCTTTCTTTGGGATTGGAAGTATTATATTCTTCTTGGAGTCTAAGGGTATTTCGCCTGCCTCATACATCTTGCTCACCAGATGGTACAGTTTTGTCAGGAGTGGCTCTCCCAAGGCCGTCAGTAGTTCCAATGGAATGTTGTCTACTCCCGGGGCCTTGTTTCGACTCAGGTCTTTCACTGCTCTCTTCACGCAGTATCGTATCTCCCATTTCATCTTCATCTACATCCTCTTCCATTTCCATAATATTGTCCTCAAGTTCATCGCCCTTGTATAGACCCTCTATATACTCCTTCCACCTTTCTGCTTTCCCCTCTTTGCCTAGAACTGGTTTCCATCTGAGCTCTTGATATTCATACAAGTGGTTCTCTTTTCTCCAAAGGTATCTTTAATTTTCCTGTAGGCAGTATCTATCTTACCCCTAGTGAGTTAAGGCTCTACATCCTTACATTTGTCCTCTAGCCATCCCTGCTTAGCCATTTTGCACTTCCTGTCGATCTCATTTTTGAGACGTTTGTATTCCTTTTTGCCTGCTTCATTTACTGCGTTTTTATATTTTCTCCTTTCATCAATTAAATTCAATATTTCTTCTGTTACCCAAGGATTTTTCCTAGACCTCGTCTTTTTACCTACTTGATCCTCTGCTGCCTTCACTACTTCATCCCTCAGAGCTACCCATTCTTTTTCTATAGTATTTATTTCCGCCATTACTGTCAATTGTTCCCTTATGCTCTCCCTGAAACTCTGTACAACCTCTGGTTTAGTCAGTTTATCCAGGTCCCATCTACTTAAATTCCCACCTTTTTGCAGTTTCTTCAGTTTTAATCTACGGTTCGTAACCAATAGATTGAGGTCAGAGTCCACATCTGCCCCTGGAAATGTCTTACAATTTAAAACCTGGTTCCTAAATCTCTGTCTTACCATTATGTAATCTATCTGATACCTTTTAGTATCTCCAGGATTCTTCCATGTATACAACCTTCTTTTATGATACTTGCACCACGTTTTAGCTATGATTAAGTTATGCTCTGTGCAAAATTCCAACAGACGGCTTCCTCTTTCATTTCTCTCCCCTAATCCATATTCACCTACTATGTTTCCTTTTCTCCCTTTTGCTACTCTCGAATTCCAATCACCCATGACTATTAAATTTTCGTCTCCCTTCACTACTTGATGTTTAGTGCAGACTTCGGTCGTCTTGGCTGTAGCAGTAGCTATGTATACACTTAGAATGCACTCGTGAGGATACCCCATCAAGGGCGGTCGTAAACATTTCCTTAGAAACCACACAACTTTCTGATTTGTCCTAACCGCTACTGAAATCAATGGCAGCGGCATCAGGAAGGCTCGTCCCCTTTGATTTGAAAATGTTGACTGGTACAACGTTCAGAAGTAATACTATTAATAAAGAACCACAGGCATCATAATCTCTATTACGGATATGCGTATAACGAACGTTACTACGCTCCTTTTTTCTACCGACGTCAACTTAGACAACGAATTTTATTACTCTCCTTTTACGACATTTTTGTGGCAGGAGAGACCTTAGTATATGAGTGCTGTCGTTCTAACTGTACTACATAACTTGATGAAGGTCACCTACAATGTAGATAGAAACGTTGATTCACCAATTTACTATATGAGGTCACATCCGATCGAGAAGATCTTTATGTAGAGAGCCTCTGATCTTAAAACATCATAATTCTGAAATGAAATTTTCACTTTGCAGCGGAGAGTGCGCTGATATGAACCTTTCTGGCGGATTAAAACTGGGCTTCGAGTCCAGTAGCGCATACACTTTTCATCTGCCAGGAAGTTTTATATCAGTGCACACCTCGCTGCAAAATGAAAATTCATTCTGGAAACAGTCCCACAGGCTGTGGTTAAGCCATGTCTGCGCAATGTCCCTTCTTCCACGGGTGCTAATTCTGTTAGTTTCGCGGGAGAACTTCTGTGAAGTTTAGATACGAGATGAGATATTGGCTGAAGTAAAACTATGAGGACGGTTCCTGAGTCGTGTTCGGGTAGCTCAAGTGGTAGAGAAAATGGCTCTGAGCACTATGGGACTCAACATCTGAGGTCATCAGTCCCGTGGTAGAGCACTTGCCCGCTTAAGACAAAGGTACCCGGTTCGAATCCCGGTCCGGCACAAGGTATTAATCTGCCAAGAAGTTTCGTTGCGTTTCTAATTTGAAATGTGCCTCTTTTGATAAAAGCCAGACCAAAAATCCATAGGTCCTTGGTTGCATATCCTGTCGGTACCAAAATTTATGTCACTTATCGCTGTTTTAATCTGTGGCAATTATTTTTTAAGGTTACAAATGCCAAGCTATGCCGTCGTACAGAAACTACATAAAACTGCAAGCACCCCTACATCTGGCTGGGTAAATCAGTTGAAAGGTCGGAGGAAGCTATCTCTAAAGGACCACGTCTAGTAAAAGTCTGTTGTGTTCAAACTAACCTTTGAGTCGAGCACAGCTTTATCTTTGAATCTGATGCCCGTTCCATTTTTTTTCTTCTATAGTTTTGGTTATAAACTGAGAGGTCAAATGTAATCTTGCCCCATTCGAAAACGGGCCATGTCTGACGCCCAAATGCTGTAGGTGATGCGGCATATGGCGCGTATGCAGCCACGATATCTGAGCAGTCTGTTACAGATAGGTGCGTAGTGAGCATGGCAACACGTCGCAAATTAACCGACTTTGAACATATGATGATAATCGGGGTAAGATACATGGGTCATAGCATATCGGAGATTACACAAGAATTCTGGTTTCCCAGGTGAACAGTGGACGGACTGGATTTGCAGTGTCGCAAAGAGAACGCACAAGATGACCACAACTGTTTGACAGAAAGACGTCGCATCGCCTCCGCAGACCCTTTCAGGGCACCAACAGTCTATTGTGACTAGGGGAGCGTTTGCGATGGAGCTGTGATAAATGGTAAGAACCTCGATAGGGGCAGCGAATAATGAAAAGTGTGCCTCTCAACTTTAATCAGCTTTGATAATAGTGCGGAGCTGAGCGCCAAGCAGTGGAAGTCAAGGCACTCCTAAATTTGCCACGTAAGCCCTTCCATTTATTTCGTATTGCAGTTGTTAAAGAAGAAAATGCTGTACGATTGTCAATACTTTACCCTCCGAAATCACACTACATAACTATAATACACGATGGATACAAAGGAAAATGCATGGGCCTAACTGGATTATAGTTTAAAAAAAAATGTGTCTACGGGTCATTCACTGAGAAGCCCAGCTTTTTCTTTTTGCGTCTGAGTTGCAACTTAAGCGAAAATCGTAAGACAGGTGACTGGAATTATATGGGAGAATTATAAGATTGTGAAAAGTGAAAAATTCAAAGTCGATTATTTCATCAAAACAGCGATTGACAACTGCCTCCGCACCCTATGCAATATTTGAAACCTAGCAGGGGGTGCAGTGGCTAGCACACTGGTCTCGCATTCGGGAGGACGACGGTTCAATCCCGCGTCAGGTCATCCTGATTTAGGTTTTCCGTGATTTCCATAAGTCGCTCCAGGTAAATGCCGAGATGATTCCTTTGAAAGGGCACGGCCGACTCCCTTTCCTAATCCGATGAGACCGATGACATCGCTGTCTGGTCTCCTCCCCCGAACAACCCAACCCCCAATATTTGGAATGTTTCAACTGCTTAGGTAATGTGGATGCAAATTCTGTTTCAGTTATTCATCTTGCCCATTCTGACTCTCTGTTCAAAAACTACAAACATTATGTTATATTATCTTACAAGAAGTGAATGATTGTCATCATATACACCGCTGACCCAAAAGATTGTGACCCCTTGCTTAATAGCTTATTGCTTAACCTCTGAACGCACTTCAGCAGCGGTTCTGACTGTCGTGGATTCGACATGTCTTTGGTAGATTTCCGGAAGTATGTGACACCAGATGTCTATGTGCAGCTCACGCAGTTCTCGTAAACTATCGGCCAGTGGTTTGTGGAAATGACGTCCAATAGCGTCCCACATTGCGTTCAGATCAGGCGAATTTTGTGGCTAAGACATCAACGTTACTTCACTAACATGCTCTTCAAACTACTGTAGCACGATTCTGATTTTGTCATATGGACAGTTAACTAGCTGATAGATACCCCTCGTCTTTGGGGAAGACATCAAGCGCAAAGGGCTGCAGGTGATTCACAATAATGTTCATGTAGTTCACAGCTATGGTGCCTCCGATTATTACCACAGGCCCTTGAAAGCCTAGGTCTGTATCCCTCGCAGGATAATACTACACCTATCTGTTTGCGTCTGTGGCATGATGCATGTTTCGAGCAGTGGTGTTCGCCCAGATGACGGCGTATCAAGACGTGACCTCCGACTAGGTGTAGCAAGAAACGTGATTTATACGACAAGCGGACACGTTTCCACCGATCCACAGTCCATTCTCGTTCATCGTGTAATCAGTGTAATCGTAACTGGCGATGCAGCTGGGATGTAGGGATCGTCTTCTGTGGGGCCACATGTTCAGTAATTTGAGCTTAACAGTGTGCCCCGGAACACCTGTACCAGCACTGACCTCTGTCGACAGATTCGCCAAAGATCTTCGTCTACGTTGTTGTACAGGGTCGGCAAGCCTCCGGCCTCCACATTCTGCCGCAGATGTAAAACACCTTGTCGCCTACTCATGGTCTCAACATCCTCCAACCACTTTCCATAGATAGCGAACAGCCGAGCAACTTCACCGTTTCCGAGTATCTCGTCTCAAGGTGCCGGTCTGTAACAAATTCTCTCTATCAGAGCAACTTATGTCAGTGGATTTTCCCGGCTTTGACCAGTATCACGGCTAGAATGATTCCCCATTCTTCTCTGCTCCGCTTATCTAATTTCCTTATAGCGTTTCGTTCCTACAATGCTGCTGCACAGCATTCAGTACCGCGGTGGGTTTATTCGTAACAATTATTTTGATGCTTACGGGAAACAAAGCGATGCTGGAACATTTAGGTCTACAGAACATTTAGGTCTACAGTTTTATTTCTGCGTTTTTCAGGGAGAAGAATAAAAATATCTAATGTCTAAGCTTTGCCAAAGTGTGATATAAACGTCCTCTTATTCTACGCTATGACGTTTATCCTCTTTTATCCAGTTTGTTTAAAACTGACAGAAGGCTTCAGTTAGGTGCTGACGAACAATACTTGAACAATAGGATATCACGAGCATGAACTACAATTCAATGTTCTCTTAGCATAATGCATTCTTAATGGAGAACATTAAGCAATGTGAGCTTTCACACCTGGTACTGACACCGCTTAAAACTTCCGAGCTAATAGGCCGTGGTCAATGTATAAAACATTCTGACTGCGGGAGACATTTTAGAAGGAAAGTGGCGAACTGCAACCAGAACTTGAGGGAGCGTCGAATATATGGGCAGTGTAGAGGGCACAACAGCCCATCACGTGACGTCGGCAACGAGATTATCTCTGACTGTGCTAACATTCTCGATTGAATGAAATCGTTTGCCATTCTTACGGTGCGATTTTGCCATCCAAATTTTATCTAATTGAGCACCTTCCTCTTTTCTGTTAAATTTATCACGGTGTTTAAAAAACTCAATAGCCTCTCTATACATACGAGCATGATAGTGCGATGTTTTCGACATGACACTCGTCTCAGTAAATTTTATTTAATGACCACTCTCTTGGTAAAGGTGTTCCGCTACCGCCGATTTATCTGTACGTCCAAGGCGACAATTCCTCTTGTCTTCAACCAGACCAATGTTAACACTTCTTCTTATGGTACCTATATAAACCAGTCCACAGCTACAAGGAATTTTATATACACCTGGTGTAGCCGAAGGATGTCGTATATCATTTGCTGATCTTAAACATTCTTTTATTTTCCTGGTGGGTCTGAACGTAATTTCCACACCGTACTTGCTCAACACTTGCCCAATGCGATCTGTAATTGTAATGATGAATGGAAGGAAACTTTGTCTTTGGCCGCCCGTCGGTTCTCGGCGATCCTGATTCTCTCCCTAAGTCGAAGTGCTCGATCTATCTCCTTGTTAGAATAACCATTCTTCTTGAATGTCGACGGTAGATATTCAAGTTCACCATTTCAATAAGTCGGTTCACACATTTTGTGTGCTCTGTCCACCAAGGTTTTAATCACACCTAATTTTTGTCTGGGATGGTGATTAGAATCTTAATGCAGGTAACGGTCACTATGCTTGGCTTTACTGTATACTCTATGGCACAACTTCCCCTCCCCTCCCTTGAGAAGAAACACATCCAAGAAATTCAGCTGGCCATTATTCTCCGTCTCCATAACAAATTGTATTTTTGGATTGATACTGTTGAGATGTATCAGGAAGGTATCCTATTCTTCTGCATCGTGTGTCCATACTACGAAAGTATCATCAACATAGAGGTACCACCTGACTGGTCTTTTACAGGCAGTCTGCAACGCCTGTTGTTCAAAGTTCTCCATAAACAAATTGGTCACAGCCGGTCTAAGAGAACTGCCCATAGCCAACCCCGCCAATGTGTTCATAAAAATCATAATTGTAATGAAAATAGATCGTGGTGGGGCAGTATCTGAATAACGCAATAATATCTGCTGGAAAATATCCGCTATACATGAGATAGCTTCATTCACTGGAATCATGGTAAATAACGACACATCATCAAAACTAACGAGGATATCACCTTGTCCCATGTGCATTTCTTTTAATTTGTCAATGAAACGATATGAATTTTTAATATGACTGTCAGTTTCAGCAACATAAGGTTGCAGCAATGAGGCAAGGTGTGTAGCTAATTCGTGGGAGGGAGACCCTATAACACTCACAATAGCCCTCAAAGAAATCTGTGGTTCGTGCACCGTGGGTGGGATCGATAGAGTCTAGGCGGGTACGCTTCCGTTTTGCAGAGCACCTTTTTATCGTCAAAGGAGAGTGAAGACGCTTTCACCAATCGATTAGTGATTTTTAAAATCCTCTGTCTTTTTATAATTGGTGGGATCCGAAATATTACTGGCCTTTTCATAGCTCTTACTACTCGTCAGGAACGTGGCATTACAATTGTCTGTGATAAGAACGACAATGTTTTTATCTGCATTTATATGCCTCAGCACCTTCCTTTGTGCCTGCCTGGGAGAATGAACAAACCGCACTGCACATAATACCAAAAGAGTAAATGGCACCTGGAAACAAACTTCCTTATACAGTGTGGAGAACATTAAATAGGCTGAGGGCTGGTGTACCCAGATGCAAAACTAATCTGTGCAAGTGGGGACTGCTGACTAACGATGACGACGTTGTTTGCGGATGCGGAGAGGTACAAGACGAGGCACATCTGCTCATGTGCCGACTACTGCCGGAGCCCTGCAGTTTTAGTGACCTGCTACAAGCCAACGACAAAGCCGTAGCGGTGGCTAACTATTGGAAAAATAAAATTTGATCTGGACACGGAAAAGTAAAGTAAAAGTTTGTGCCTGCGACAAATTACTGTTAGGTTATCAAAAGATCAATAATAGTATGGATTTCACCACTAGAAAAAATTTCAGAATGATCCAATCAATAATAGTATGGATTTCACCACTAGAAAAAATTTCAGAATGATCCAATTACAAAGATTTTTAAAATTACTAATTGATTGGTAAAAGCGTCTTCACTCTCCTTTGACGGTAAGGAGCTACTCTGCAAAGCGGAAGCGTACCCGCTTAGACTCTATGGACTACCCAAAGCGCACAAACCACAGATTCCTTTCAGAGCTGTTGTGAGTGTTATAGGGACTCCCACACACAAATTAGCTAGACACCTTGCCTCATTGCTGCAACCTTACGTTGCTGAAACTGACAACCATATTAAAAATTCATATCGTTTCATTGACAAATTAAAAGAAATGTACGTGGACCAAGGTGATATCCTGGTTATTTTTGATATTTTGTCGTTATTTACCATGATTCCAGTGAAGAAAGCTATCTCATGTATAGCGGATATTTTCCCAGCTGATATTATTGCGTTATTCAATAAGGATTTTTATGAACGCATTGGCGGGGTTGGCCATGGACAGTCTTCTTAGTCCCGCTGTAGCCAATTTGTTTACGGAGAACTTTGAACAACAGGCGTTGCAGACTGCCAGTAAAAGACCAGCCAGGTGGTACCGGTATGTCGGTGATACTTTTGTAGTATGGACACACGATGCAGAGGAATCGGGGGCCTCCCTGATTCATCTCAATAGCATCAACCCAAAAATATACTGAGCGATGTGGCGCAGTGGTTAGCACACTGGATTCGCATTCGTTAGGACGACGGTTCAACCCCGCGTCCGGGGTGGTCTAGCGGTTCTAGGCGCTCAGTCCGGAACCGCGCGACTGCTACGGTCGCAGGTTCGAATCCTGCCTCGAGCATGGATGTGTGTGATGTCCTTAGGTTAGTTAGGTTTAAGTAGTTCTAAGTTCTAGGGGACTGATGACCACAGGTGTTAAGTCCCATAGCGCTCAGAGCCATTTGAACCATTTGAACCCGCGTCCGGACATCCAGATTTTGGTTTTCCGTGATTTCCCTGAATCGCTCCAGGCAAATGCCGGAATGGTTCCTTCGAAATGGCACGGCCGACTTCCTTCCCTGTCCTTCCCTAATCCGCTGAGACCGATGACCTCGCTGTGTGGTCTCTTCCCTCAAACAACCCAAAACCCAACCCCCCCCCAAAACCCAAACCCCCCCTCCCCAACCCAAAAATACAGTTTTTTTATGGAGACGGGGAATAATGGCAAACTGAATTTCTTGGATATGTCTGTTGACAAGCGAGGATACGGGACTTTGGGCCGTAGGGTATACAGTAAAGCTACCTTGGTGAATGGGGCGCACAACATCTGTGAACCGACATATTTAAAAGATGACCTTGAACATCTACGATATTTCTTGGATATGTCTGTTGACAAGCGAGGATACGGGACTTTGGGCCGTAGGGTATACAGTAAAGCTACCTTGGTGAATGGGGCGCACAACATCTGTGAACCGACATATTTAAAAGATGACCTTGAACATCCACGGTCGACATTCAAGAAGAATAGTTCTTCTAACAAGGAGATATATCGAGCACTTCGACCTAGGGAGAGAATCAGGAATAACGAAGAACGACGGCCGCCCCAAGGGAAAGTTTTCCTCCCATTCATCAGTACGATCACATATCGCATTGGGAATGTGTTGAGCAAGTTTGGTGTGGAAACTTCCTTCAGACACAGCAGAAAGATATAAGAATTTAAGATCAGCAAAAGATATACGACATCCTTTGGCTACTCCGAATGTAAACAAAATTTCTTGTAGTTGTAGACTGGTGTGTTAACACCCGTCTGGCTGAACACAAGAGGAATTGCCTCCTGGGACATACGGATAAATCGGCCGTAGCGGAACATCTTTAGCAAGAGGGTGATATTGAAATAAAATTCAATGAGACGAGTGTCATATCGAGAACATCGCATTATTATGCTCGTATGTATAGAGAGACTGTTGAGATATAATATTATCAGAAAAGAGGAAGGTGTTGATTTAGACAAAATTAGGATGTCAACATTGCAACCTAAGAATGACGATCGATTACTTCTGTGGAAAATGTTGGCACTACCAGAGATAATCTCATGTCACGTGATGGATTGTGGTTCCCTCTACACTGCCTATATATTCGGCGCTCCTTCGAGTTCTGGTTGCAGTTCGCCACTTTACCTCCGAAGATGTTTCCGGCAGTCGGAGAGAAAATGCTAGGAGAAAGTTTTATACATCGACCACGGCCTATTAGCGCGGTAGTTTTAAGTGATGTGGAGAATATTAAACACAGAAATATAAAGATCTGTAGACGTGACTAATGATATTGTTAAATGAATTTGTTTGCTACCTAATGTAACAGTTGCAAGGGACGGTGTTAAACATTATCTTAAAAGTAATGTAACTTACAACGAATGACTGTATTACCCACGCTAGCTCCGCTGGAATACCAAAACAAACAGTCTAAAATGTGAATGAACCCTTCAATCTTATATCCGTTATTGCTTATTACAGGTACGGTGAAAATAAGACACAGGAACAACGGGTGAAACGTAGCAATCAACATCCACCTTATTACGTAGCTGTACGGGATTTGGTCACCAGTGAGTGGTCTGAGCTTGATATGACATACTTGAAGAAACCTGTTGTGTGTCTTCTTCGCCACATTGAGGCCATTATCAAGGCTAGAGAAGGTGTTATTAGCGTAATGTCTCCGGGGAGTAAGGAGTTTTTGTCCGGTGTACTTAGTTTGATTAGTAGTGCAGGCAGCTGACCTGGTCTGGCGGCGCCAGCCGGATGGTCTCGACGCGCTGTATCTGGTCACGGTGGAAGGCGAAGCCGTTGCGCAGTGCGAGCCTGCGAAGCAGCTCCATGAACGTCTGGCTGCCCACCTTGGGCACCCGGTTGAAGAACACCAGGTCCACAGCTGCGCGCCGCGTGTTGTTCAGCTGCTCCAAGTCCAGGTCTGCCTCAGACTGAAACACAAACGTTGAACTACTTCAACAACTGTGCGTTACTGTACTGCGGTCCGCAGCTCGTGGTCGTGCGGTAGCGTTCTCGCTTCCCACGCCCGGGTTCCCGGGTTCGATTCCCGGCGGGTCAGGGATTTTCTCTGCCTCGTGATGACTGGGTGTTGTGTGATGTCCTTAGGTTAGTTAGGATTAAGTAGTTCTAGGGGACTGATGACCATAGATGTTAAGTCCCATAGTGCTCAGAGCCATTTGAACCATTATTGAACTGAACTGCGACAACCATACGTAACACAGGTAACGAAAAGAGCGGTGTTGAACAAAGCAAACTATGCGGGAAGAAGATAAACTCTTGTTCCTGCGGAGAAATCACCAAAGGGAACCACAGGGAGATGCACTCGTCTACCTTACACAGGGTGATTAGCAATTAATAGCCAAAACTGACGCTGTTAGATTCACAGGGTGTTTCAGAAATAATTACCTGATTTTGGACGTTAATAATTACGAAACATGGGACTTGCCGACAGTGAGATGTGTGTTGTTTGAATGGCTGTGGCCTAGAGTTTCAGAAAATCGCCGTTAGGTATCACTCAATGCGTCTTCTCAGTTTGTAGTCAGATGGCGTCCGCTCAACAGAAGGCGTTCCGCGTGCTGCAGTTTGCAAAGAGTGAGACAGTGATTTCAGTCCAGCTACTTTTGGCATTGATCAGCCTGCACGCAAAAACAGTCTCCGTTTGTATCGCCAATTTGAAGAGACAAGGTGATTGTGCAAAGGTAAGACTCCAGGTCGGTCTCGCACTTTTGATGGCATGACGGAAAAAATTCGTCGAACCTTTCCACGAAAGTCTACTTGTAGTGGAAGCAGAGAACTGGCAATGGCACATACGACAGTCTGGCGGGTGATACTGCGTCATTTGGTCTATGAACCATGTTGTTGTTGTTGTTGTTGTTGTTGTTGTGGTCTTCAGTCCAGAGACTGGTTTGATGCAGCTGTCCATGCTACTCTGTCCTGTGCAAGCTTCTTCATCTCCCAGTACTTCTGCAACCTTCATCCTTCTGAATCTGTTAAGTGTACTCATCTCTTGGTCTCCCTCTACGATTTTACTCTCCACGTTGCCCTCCAATACTAAATTGGTGATCCCTTGATGCCTCAGAACATGTCCTACCAACCGATCCCTTCTTCTAGTCAAGTTGTGCCACAAATTTCTCTTCTCTCCAGTTCTATTCAATACTTCCTCATTAGCTATGTGTTCTACCGATCCAATCTTCAGCATTCTTCTGTAGCACCACATCTATAAACCAGACAGAATACAATTAGTGCCATATCTTCTGGTGGGTGGTAAAAGGAAACGGGTTGACTTCAGCGGTGGTGTGCTAGAGGACATGGAAGACGATACCTTTTTACCACAGTTAATTTTCAGTGATGAAGTCACATTTAATGTTAGCACTAAAATAAATCGACATAATGTGCGCATGTGGGTACTCAGGAATCCTCATGACGTTATCGAGCACGAAAGAGACTCAGCGAAAGTGAACGCTTTTTGCGCCGTTTCTCCTGAAAATGTGTACGGTCTCTTATTTATTGAGGAAAACACAGTGACTGGAATGAGCTGCAGAATTGGCTTCTTCAACAACTTAAGGAGGACTCCCATGACTTAATTTTTCAACAGGGTGGAGCTCCAATACACTGAAACAACAACGTCCGTCAGTTTCTCAATGACACTGCCTCAACTCTGGATAGTGTTCACAGGGCTCCGAGACACTGCCATGCATTCTTGGCCCCACAGGATTTTTTCTTGTGTGGATATGTGAAGGAATGTGTGCTCGTATCCCCTTTACCTTGTGACACAGAAGAAGTGAAGAACAGAATAACATCCACCATAACTTCCATAAAAGCAGATACACTGTGTAAGGTTTATGGCGAATTTATCTATCGTCTAGATGTTGCCTGTGCTGCTGCTGCTGTTGGATGCATACAGCATTTGTAATAGCATAGCTAAAACTTTATGATGTTGTATCTTGCTATGTATCCCATGTTTTTAGTACGTTTTTATCAATAAATATGGAGTTCTAAAATCAGGTCATACTTTTTGAAGTTCTGTAAAGTAGCAAAAACGAAAACGTCCTAGCAAACATTTGTCAGCAAATGAGTTGTTTCCGAGGTAACTGCGAATGTGTGTTATGAGCCGCCATTGATTTCAGTCGTTGTAAACACCTTTTTGCCTTACTCGTTGCGCAGACGAAACGGTAACCTACGTGGTGTTGGATACAGAACTGAACACTGCCAATAAGTGGAAATGCAATCAGATCATGCTTACAGGACAGATACAGCACTCAGCCGTAGCAGCACGTCAGTTATCTGAGCAGTAGTTATGGTACAAGATGAATTGGTCGAACAGTGCCTGTACCTTAACCACCAAGATGTTCTGACCTCAATTATCTGGATCAGTGGTCGTCGACCTCCATGGCTCAAGAGCCAATACTGACATTCCGCGGCAGCACCTTGGGCCGCATATGTACAGATCTTCTTGTTAATTGGTAACCTACATGACTTAGTATGTTACGAGCCCCTAATAGCCTAGTTATAGTAATGACGCAATAAGCTGTCCACTGACCGCCATGCGACGTTCATCAACACTCTTCATGTTGGCTGTTCTATGTTCCAGATTGCTCCTACCCTCAGTGACCCCAAAGTTGTGGCACTGTAACTGTGTGATGAAGCGGTGTTATGTTGCCTGTGTGAGCAGATGATTGATTGATTAATAGGAGTAATTGCACTTACATTTTAATGCGTTATGCAATATGAGATACAATCACAAATGTTTACAAAATGTTTTGAATGTCATCTTTCTTTTACTCATCGCATTGTGCTCATAGCTTAATTCACCAGTATCACCGACCGAGGTGACGCAGTGGTTAGCACACTGGACTCGCATTCAGGAGGACGATGGCTCAATCCCGCTTCCGGCCATCCTGATTTAGGTTTTCCGTGATTTCCCTAAATCGCTGCAGGCAAATGCCGGGATGGCTCCTTTGAAAGGGCACGGCCGACTTCTTTCCCTGTCCTTCCTTAATCCGATGAGACCGATGACCTCGCTGTTTGGTCTCTTCCCCCAAAAAACCCAACCCAACCGCCCCCCCCCCCCCCCCGCAGTGTCAATTAAAATGAATCACGTCTTAAAATATATAGCGTCCTGCTTGTTACTGAGCAGAAAAACTACACTTAAGAAGCCGTTAATGTTAGTTGACGCGTTTGGTTTCGGCTGTTAGTTGCTGGATGCATGTTGTTATAAATTACAGCTGAGAACCACGGACCGCACAAATACTTGATTCGGGCAGCATGCGACCCGTGGAGCGCAGTTTGACGAGCACTGATTAGGATTTTGTGTCTGGGGCCACCTCTAATGTGAAGTGTACCACACACCTGTCGATACAGTTGAGGCATTCTGCCAGAAAGTTCTATAGTCTTGTCAAGATTTACGAGAAGATAAGGGGGTATTTGAAAGAATTTGTGGTTCACTGCAGAGACGACCGCAGTTTCGCATCGAAATACGAGAACAACACATTTGCGAGAAGAAATGCAGGAATTATAGCATGTAACGCTCAGAAGCAGTATTTTATTTCTTGTTACGGTATGCTGTGTGTGAAATTTGACCTCAATTAAATTGTGACTTAATATATTTGAAATATATTTATACTAACTAGGAAAACATTTTATACTAAAGCCGGTGCCGGTTCGTAACAATACATTCACAGTTATTTCACAAACGACTAGTTTGCGGATCTATGTTTTCTGGAACACTTTTTTACTCTATTATAGCATACTTTCATCCGTATGAGTTTCTGCTGTTGACACTGAAACACCCTGTATTTGGGAAAGACCTACTTACAACAAGTGAAGGAATGTGGGTACTCTTGAAAATGACGCAAGTGTTATAATGAATATAATCAATCGACTTAAAGACAGTAAAAGAAGAAATTGTTAATAATGGTTTTCAAAGATAATTGTTCGCTGCAGACTGGTCTTCCTTAATTTCAGTAGAACATGGTACATTTATGTTCGTGTAACAAAGGAAACAACAACTACAATTAATGTATTGAATGAACGGGTGTCAGTGTAAAATGTCCCAATTCCTGAGTGTACATAATGACGAAAAATTGAACAGCTTCTCAAACAGCTCAGTTCAGTAATTTTAGTTTTCCGTTCAACTTCTAGTTTTAGGCACAACGAGATCAACATCTTAATACATTTTGCTCTATTCTATTCCTTAGTATCTTACGGCGTATCTTTCTGAGATAACTCGTAAATTAGGCACGAAGTATTGGTTGCGCAAAAGTGAGCAATGATAATTACACGTATTTATCCATATTCATTACTGGAGGCGTCTGCTCAGAGAGTTAGTCTTATTGTCCCTTCATATATGTCATTATCTCTCTTAACTTGAGAAGAATAGCTATAATACGAAAAGAAAAAATTACCTTCCATCTCCCACTGCTAATGGCCCAAAAACAGAATCAATATGCTGCCACACAAATCTTTGATCATTTCCTCCCGAAATATAAAATGTCAAATGTAGAAAATCAGTGTTAAAATATAATCAAATCATTATATCTGAGCGACTCCTTGTATTCGGTAGAAGAATATTTAACTAAACACTGTTTTTTTTATATATCATTCGTGGACAAAGATACGAGGGTTGGAATTTTAATAGTGTCAACTATTTATTTACAGCTCGTACAAAATAGATACGTGTTTCAAAGTTTTACTGACCTTCAAAATAGTCAGCAGCATTGTGTATAACCCGTCGCCAGCGACGTGGAAGTCGTAGGATACTTTTAGCAGTGCCAGTTGTGTGGACAATTCGAGTGGCGCGGTCTATTGCCCGACGAATTTGTAGCAGTTCTGAAGTGAATGCCGTGAAGTGCTTCCTTCAGTTTAGGAATCGAGTTGAACTTACGACGGCTTAAGTAAGGTGAGTGCAGTAGCTGGAATAGCACTTAGCAGCCCCATCAGTCAAACAAATCAGTAACAGCCGGCACTATACGTGCTTGAGCATTGTCCTGCAAACTAATGGTCAGGTCCTGCAGAAAGTGTCATCACTTCTGTCTCTAAGCTGGTCGTAGGTTGTGTTCCAAAAAAATGAACAGCATAGAGACAGAAGTGATGACACTTTGCGCAGGACCTGACCATCATTTTGCAGGACAATGTTACTGTTACTGATTACTTTGACTGATGGTGCCGGTCGGTGTGGCCGTGCGGTTCTAGGCGCTTCAGTCTGGAACGGCGTGACCGCTACGGTCGCAGGTTCGAATCCTGCCTCGGGCATGGATGTGTGTGATGTCCTTAGGTTAGTTAGGTTTAATTAGTTCTACGTTCTAGGCGACTGATGACCTCAGAAGTTAAGTCGCATAGTGCTCAGAGCCATTTGAACCATTTTTGCCTGATAGGGCTGCTAAATGCTATACCACCTACTGCGCTCCCCTGACTTAATTCCTTGTGAGTTCAACTCGATTTCCAAACTGAAGGAAACACTTCACAGCATTCGCTTCAGAACTGTTACAAATTCGTCAGGTTATACACAATGCTGGTGACTGCCTTGAAGGTCAGTAAAACTTTGAAACACGTATCTATTTTGTACGTGCTGTAAATAAATAGTTACCACTATCAAAGTTCCAACCCTCGTATTTACTTTGTTGTTACATTTGTGCTCCACTTGTAAAATGAGTAGCCAGAAAGATTAATATCCTTATGTTCATTAAATTTAAGCTCCTGTGATATGTAGTTTCTGTAAGTGGCCAGTATGCCGCCACACACACAAACGAATCAAGCACACACATTCAGTACTCCGAATCGTTTCTCATGATTCCGCCTAAAATCGCGCAAATAATTTGTGGAACAAATGAACAGTTAACAACAACAAGAGATAAAAGAAGTCGATTGAGAACGCAGTTTGCTAATGAGAGGTGAAGATTATTCTCACAGTGTTGATTAAAAACTTAAATGACTAAGGTGAAAGCCTCTGTATAGAGTACGAAAACCACACTTTTAAACTTTGTTTTAATACAGTATTCGTTATACCTCCGATTTGAATGGAGAATTTTACATTACTGAGATCATATGGTATGTAGGTCACAGTACGTTAAGCTATTACCAGTTTTAGTTACATAATTGAGCAATATAGCCATTAGGTATCATGAACGCTTCATGTTGCAATGTATTAAACAATTTCATTTCGCATACAGAGGTCGGCAACTGCATTTCTTATTTCAAGAATAACTTATGTTCATACTTCAATTGCAATCATCTTCTGTGCTGTGGAAATTAAGTCGAACCTATTACATAATATTATATTATATTACGAAAATAATTAAGATCTTTAACTAAAATATAAACAAATTCGTAGAAGATAAATATGGCACTTTTTATGGGGGCAGACATATTGTGTTGGGGCGTCATGCAACTCTTAGTGGGTTAATACTGATTATTTGCTACAGTTACATTTAACTTGAAAATGTGACTATGGAAACGATCAATTTAAAACTAGTTTTTCCTTCCTTCTGAAGATTTCACAATAACGGAAAAAATATGACGTTCTTTGGAAAAATCTTCAGACATGAAAGTAATTTCGGGCGTACGCCGAGGGAGTGTTATGGAACCATTAGTTTTCCCAATACAGATATATTAGAAGTGGTTCATTAGTTTTCAAAGCCATAAATTTTCCAAAGTATCGCATATGCAAATATGATTCATGCATGAATACATCTGTGACCTTCCGAAGTTTGCATTTTGCACTCTACAAATGTTCTATAAGTGGTCGTCCGGTCCCACGACACACGTCCAAGCGGTAGTCAAGTTCGTTCCTCACTTTATATAGAAATATCATTTCACTGGTCATCGCACCAGCACTGATGCATTCTCTGAGTTGTTCCAGCGTTATTTGTAGTGGGGGGTACGTAAATCCGGTCTTTACACCCTCAAACGAAAAGTCACAAGGCATTAGGTCAGGCGACCTGCGGGAACAAGGGAATGGAGCCACATCGTATTCACCACAGCGCCCAGTTCAACAATGCGGAGGTTTATCGTTTAGGTAGCAATGAAGTCGATTCTCTAATGAGAGGGTGCCCCGTCTTGTTAGAAGATGAAATTCTCGAACTCAGCAGTCAAT